>NW_016159081.1:14063-22800 GCF_001687245.7 Rhagoletis zephyria
TAGACTTTAAACTAGACACTGGAGCCGACGTAAATGTTATGCCGTATAGGTACTTAAAACATTTTAAAAATATTCAGCTCAAAGAAGACGGTATGCCACCAAAAAGTTATAGTGGTGCGGATCTAATCTATAAAGGTATCGTTGATTGTGTTGTTATATGCAGAAACGAAGTGACTTTGGTTGACATTTGCGGTTATCGATACCATTTATGAGCCTTTGATCGGATTGGAGGCGTGTGACCGACTTCATTTGATCAAAAGAGTAAAGCCAATTGAACAAAAATCAATTCGGGACATTTTTGAAGGTTGGGGGTGTTTTGTACAAAGCTTGGAAATCAAAGTAAAAGCAGATTCTATTCCAATTGTTAAGCCAGGAAGGCGAATCCCATTATCATTGACTTCACGTGTGCAAACAGAACTTCGTGAGATGGTTGACCGCAAAATATTTGAACGAGTGCATGGTGCAGGAAGGATGCAGGTGGATGGTGATGGAAGAAAAACTCTGGCAAGCTTCATTTATGTATGGATCCACAAAATCGAAATGCCGATATTTTACAGGAAAATCATACAATACCAACTTTCGAAGCTATTTCTGCACAATTTGCGAATAAAAAGTATTTCACCGTGCTAGATTTAAAGGAAGGGTTTTGCAGATTGGCTTAAGCGCTAGTGCAAGTAAGTTGTGTACATTTAATACCCCATTTGGATGTTATAGATAAAAACGCATGCCATTTGGAATTAAAATTAGGCCCGAAGTGTTCCAAAAATATAATGAACGGAATTTCGAGGGTATTCCAAACGTAGTAGTGTTTATTGATGATGTTTTAATAGCAACGAGTACAATAGAAGAACATGATTATGTTTTACAACAAGTCGTAGACCGCGCAAGGAAAATGAATGTTAAATTCAACGTAGACAAGATTCAATGTAAAGTTACACAGGTTAAATATTTGGGTAAAATTATAAGCCACTGTATCAGATGCGACCCTGATCGTGTTAAAGCTATAACGAAAATCGAACAACCTAAAGACAAAAAATATTTACAAAAGCTACTCGGTATGTTAAGTTATATGCGGAAATACATTCCAAATCTATCCGACATTTCGCAGTCCCTTAGGGAACTGTTGAAAACAGCAGTTGTTTTGAAATGGCAAACGGCACACGAAAGTTGTTTGAAACTAGTAAGCAGCGTTGCCAGGTTGACGTTTTTAACGTCATTTGGACGATTTTTGTACTCTGTTAACGTTTGGACGTTTTCTGTATAAAAAAATTACGTTTTTTAACTTCCCAGTAATTTTTCTTTGTTACTAAATCTTATAAGTAGAACTGATTTTGAATTATTTTCTTAATAAATCTTTACAATCTTTGTGTTTTGCTGCAGCTGCTTCAAAAGAGTTTTTCCGGATTCTTGGACTAAGGATGCCGTGTTCAAAGGCTGGTTGTGTAAACACTTGAGGCTTGCTGTAATGTTTGCAATTGCAGGCACGCTCGCAAAATCATCAAAAAAGCTGTGCAGCATAAAACGTCAGAAAAAAGTAGGCGACTTTTTTAAGACTTCATTGAAAATGTAATGAACACAAAAATGACTGAAATATTAGGTCCATTCAATAACTTTTCCAGTAAGTACTTGCAGCGAGAGCGTAAAAGAAAAATTGAGAGCAAGAGAAAATTTTCAGGAAAAGTTATTGAACGCAAAACTAGTAAAAACTTGCAGCTTGAGCCATTTTGACACTTTCTGACGGTTAAATTTTGGCGCGCAAATTTCTTTTTTAGTGGGAATAGTTCCCATCGAAATAAAAACAATAGATTTAAATTTTTCATCCATATTTTCATTTCACTAATTATGTTTCATCAAATCATCCTCTTGACAACTCTCGAATTCGCTCCCTCTGGCAAATATTTTGGGTTATTGAATGCATTCCCAGTAAAAACTTGCAAGTACTAGCAACAATTCGTAACAATTTTTTGATATTGAATGCACCTATTGCTATGCTCCTTCTTAGCAGAACGTAATTTAGCATTTTCGACAACCGAGGCCCTAACCAAATGTCTACAAGAAAAAAAATTAAAAATCAACGCGATTATTTAGCCCCTTTAAACTTGCACATTATTGCCCTGAAATTTAATAGGCTATCAAACTGCATTCTCAAAAAAAAATTTTAAAAACTCTGAATAAAAAATTGAAAATCTAGCTGAAAATTTGCAGATTGTTTAAAATTTTTGCGCAATTTTTGTGGATTTATATTTTGTTTGTTAATGAGCTTGGCTTTTATGGAAAACAATAAACATTAAATAAACGAAAGAGAAACAGCCAAAATCGATCAAAATATTGATGACTTAATCAGCTGATCACAAGTGTATGTATAAAATTATTTTTATATTAACGACCAGTTTACAATGAATTTTAAATGTGCTCTGTCGAAATGACATTTTAATATATGTACATTACGTACATATCGAGCACAACCGCCAAAATAACGTAAGCGACAAAATTTTCTTTTTGATGCAGAAATGCATCTAAATGCTTTAGGAATATTTCTGCATCAAAAAGAAAATTTTGAAAAAAATGTCGCTTACGTTATTTTGGCGGTTATGGCTCGATATGTACCTTTGTATACAATAAAAGTTTAATAAGAACAATTTTTTGTACATCCAATTGAAAAAGACGTTTTTGCTTCGTTTGAGTGTGGTATTGAGAAAAAAATAAATTACATATTTTTTCAAACTGTGGAAAAGTACCTCTATTTAAGGACTTCATCTATATTTCCTCATGGCTTAAATTAATTTTTTCAACTACGCAAAAACTTTGAAAGACTAAGAAATCGCTGAAAAGAGTATCTAACTCTATGTCTCGTATGCAAAACTATTTTGAAATGTCAGTAAATTGTGAAAAAATAATTGTAAGTTATAGGCAAATTTGTTGTTATTAAACTGAAAGTTATTTTCGAGATATGTATCTAAAAGTGTGTTTGCATTGTTCAACTTTGCGTTCAACATTTGCGTTCAACTCAGCACAGGGTTGCACGAAAAAAAGTTGAATGGCTAAAAATATCAAAATATGAAAAAATATCAAAATATTCGCCATAAAAAGGTGTTTGCATTGTTCAACTTTGCATTCAACTTTTGGTTGAATGGCCTTTCAACTAATCGCTTTCAACAAAGTTGGTCGCCAGCCAACATTTAGCCATTCAACTTTTTTTTCGTGCAACCCTGCGTTGAGTTGAACGCAATTGTTGAACGCAAAGTTGAATAATGCAAACACTGCTTAAGAACACACGACAAAAAAAACGTCAGCCACCTTTTTGAATAATTTAAGCTCCATCATATTATCGCAACTGTTACATAACGACCCGGCGATATGCCCGTAAATCGATTGATCTTTTTGTTGTATTAATTTCTTGGGCATCTCAAACATTATCTGAAACATGTCAACTATAAGTAAATTATTTTCTTTTAAATTTTACAGTTCAGTTTAAGGAAGTTCCAACGTTATTTAAAAACCTTAAGAAAATCCTAAAGCATTTTGTTTAAATTGAAAATTCAGTACAAATCAGTACAAATTTTGAAAAATCAGGACATTAGCGTATGCATTGGAGAAATGAATAAAATCAGTACAGGGGTTGAAAAATCAGTACTGTACTGATAAAATCAGTACGTCGGGCAACCGTAATAACAAGAAGGGACAACTTTGGCCCTAGTGCGTTTTTGATTGGATGAAAAGAGAAGGCACGCCCCTGTTACGCACTTTCGCCACAATTATACCGAGTTGTCCCTTCTTGTTATCTACGTTCTTTGGTGACACTGCCTTTAGAGACTTAAAAATGCTTCGTTCGTATGCACTAATTATCGCATTGGCGTCTTTCGTGGTAAGCAGACATGCATACAATTTAGATAATTTTTGAAAATTTTTATTTTTAATTACATGTCAATATTTTTGTGAATACATACAAATTCTTCAACGCTTTGGTGTCAAATTAAAGATTTCGCCTCTTCCTGATTGGCTGAAGCTTTTTATCACCAAATGGCAACGCTCTACTTCAATATACAAGCCAAGATAGCTTTTTATAAGCTAATATAATTATGTTGGCAAAATCTTTCATACAAAAAGCATACATTTCAGTCAAATAAAACACGCATATTGTACCTTTGTATATATGCATGTACATACTTATGTAATTTAATTATTCGAATGTGGTATACGTAATATAACATAAGTTTTTAAATTAAAATCAATATAAAAATTCGTAAAAATCTTGTTTATGTACAAATGTAAATTCGTGAAATAAATAGCGAAAACCATTTAGTTTTGCAATCGCTGTTTATAAAATAAAAATTTATATTATATTGGTTCAAAAGGTTTTAAAAATTTTCCTTTATTAAACGTAGTTTGTAGTTTGCGATAGCTGTACAGCTATCGAACGCAAATCGCGATAGAAGCAGCAGTTTGGCTTTCGTTTACGCATTACAGAGTGCCTAAAATGCGAAGGGCGCAAAAAGTAAATGCTAAAAGGGCAATTTTCAATGCGCTTGTCGCATTGCGGGGTGCCAATCTTCCGAATTTTCTCAATATTGCTATCGCATCGCATTACAAAGTAGCCCTCAAGATCTCACAGAAAGTGAAATGCTTTACTAATTTTGTCTCTACTTTTAATACATAAACAATGGTGGAAAAATAAATAGGGACACGACATTTTTTCAAATTTTGCCTATTTTTCTTTCGTTTATTTAATATTTATTATTTTTTATAAAATGATAGCCAAAGAACGTAAATCTATAAGAGGAGAAAAACACGTTATAATTGTAGCGAGTGGGAACATGAGGAGCGTGCCTTCTTTTTTCATCCAATCACAAAACGTATTTCTTCTCCATCTTATCCACACACACTGACTGAGCAGTCCAGTGTGCGGAGGCCCCATAACCATAAACAGCTGATTTTTCGTGGTTTTCGGTGTTGTCTGATGCTGAAGCATGATTCAATAATACAAGGTTAGATAATTATTTACAGCTGCANATGTACATCAAATTAAAGGTAATAACTTGTACTTTCTTAATAATATAAATTTCTTTTGCATTAATTATGAAATTTTATGCAACGGCTGCACTTGACTAAATAAATCGCTGCAGCTGTAGATCCAAGTGGACTGCACCAACCAAACATGGACAGACACACAGAGATACTAGCACGCAAAACTTATTTGCAACGGCTGCACTTGCTGTAAAACACTAGTGGTATTCATCTCAACCGATAACTTTATCAAGCAGATAATCTTATAAGTTTACGCACTCTGTTACATGAACAACCCACACTCTCTTTTCGTTTACATTTGCGTGTTTTCTTTGGTTATCGAGCTCAATATCACTAACTTTATATTACTAGCACGAGGATAAAGAAATTATAGAAACTAACTCATTAAATGGGAAAAAATTATATTTTACGAGGTAGTATCTATTTAAATAAATGCATATATAACATAAAGGCGATTTATTTGCAGCAATTTAAAAGAAACAATGACAGAATATCTGTTTGTGTATGAATTTATTTGTCACTGCTACCAAACTGTGCGGCAAAATTGTCAGTGAAACAAAACAAACAGAACCGATAGTAATTGAACCAGATCTCTATCAGGATCATATCGTTGTTGTTGAATTTGCGTGCAAAATTTTTATGCGAATCCCGATTATTTCCCAAGAAAACGTAGCTAGAGTTGAGGCAGAGTTGCATTGCCTTCAGTTTATCAAGTTTATTCAGTGAAATCGCTGGAGAAATTTATCAGAAATGTGTAAACGAGTTTCCATACAAATTTTGACAGTTCATTTATAAGGTTTACACAATTATAAGTTTATACGGTTTACAATGCATTTATAAGGTTTGATGAATACCCTTACTAGTTTTTGAATAACTCCGATACTGCCATCCCTAAATTGGCGCGTCAAGCGCCAAACAACTGTCAAAAATCCTCATGCCCATACAATTTGTATGAAGCATCCCACAATAACGCGGCGCTAACGCCGAGCAAATGGAATTTTCATTTTTGACAGGGCGTTACGTGTTGAAGTTGGATGCGGAAGACGGAAAGAAAGAGAAAGGACAAAAAAGTGAAAGAGGAAACGAGAATAAAAACGAGAGGATCTGAGAAAACGTCAAAAATTACGACGCGTTGATTTGGGGATAGCGCGCGCTGACACTCGTCGACAATGGATTACGCAACGCTTAGCGCTCCAATTTAAGGACGGCAGTTTGTTCTGGCCGTGGGCAAGAAGTAACTAATTTCCCCGTGTTTCTACACGTCTGTGTGATTTTCTTATTCACTCTATCTCATTGCGTTTACGTTAGACTTTCTTGCTTCTTTCGCTCTTGTGATATCTGGAACGTACGTTACAGCGACTGTTAGTCTGTTTGCATTTGGATCGAGAGTTGCATAGACCGTAAATGGCCGTAAGCTTTACCCACGCACATTAATACGTAGGTCTTGTTTGATTCACGTAATCATGCATCATCAAGTGCTAGAGCCTGCGTGTACAGCACATTCATTGCAGTTTATTAGGAATTCATAGTCTATTAGTACTCAACTAAGTCGAAACTATTCTAAGTCACAACTAAAGCTATTCATAGTCGCCTTAGTTTCGAATTTTCTGGCTAAGTACCAACTTAAAATTTAGTTTTGGCTGCAGCTGCAAGGGAAGAACAGACGAAAAATGTAAAAATTAAGTTGGTAGAGGGTGGTTTTGATAATATTGAATAATCTCCAATTAAAATGTACAAAGAGCGATCCATTTTAATCGGAAGATGAAATTAAATGCGTATTACAGTTCGAATAAAGCTACATCAAAATTTTATAATTGGAATAATTTAGATAAATTCTCAAATAATAAGTCAGTTTCACGCTAGTTCTTTTAACGTAAATTTTATGCATAATATTTAGATATCTACTATTTGTATGTTTCACAGCATGCTTTCGATAAACATCGACTTCACATCACTGCGGTTGTTCTGGCTATTTCACACAATTAACAAGAAAATGATACCTTATTCTTTTGCATAATCATGCAATGAAAATAAAAATTACATAAACGGATGATCAAACTTGATATTATTTAATAAAAATGTAATTTTTCCAAAATATCGTAAAGAAAAATCGATACATTTTCACACTCGTTTTGCTATATCGTAAACTAAGTCGAAACTACTTAGTAGAAGTCTAAATGCGACTATGAATATAGGTAAATTGGATTGGTTATCTCTTTGGTTATCTAAATGTTACCTCGAACCACTTTATCAATTACCTCAATTGTTATTTGTTTGTAACTTTCCAACCATATAACAGTTACCCATGATTCAATAATACAAGGTTCGATAAACTGACAGTTGTCTCTCTCGCACCGCTCCCTTAGCAGTGGCACCGTGTTGCTTCTTTGCAAATTTTACATGGAAACAGTGTAGCTTTGGTGTGAAATAAAAGTATAAGCTTTTGTGCAATATGTTTACTTTGTATATGCATATGAAGCATATTTAACTATGAAAACATATAGCATTGGACTGTTTACATCAGTCTCATAGTAGTCTTATTTAATTTTGAGTCATTTTGCAGTTTTTATGCATCATAAAATTACGTAATTCACGTAGATATATCAATATTACGTTCAACATTTCGTTTAAAATGCCAGATTTCCTGCAAATACATTAGAATTTACGAAAGGAACTTCTCTACTAATTGCCTACTTTGCGTACTTTTCTACTACCATTTTCGAAACAAGGGATTGCATTCTTGCCCTTTCTCTGCCTTCGTAAATGCAACCTTTTGTAAGGGAGTGTCAAACTCGCAGCTGTACAATAATTATCTAACCTTGTATTATTGAATCATGACAGTTAGCACATACAACATCCTGAAAACCATCGAAAAAATAGTTTACATTTAAAATTTTTTATTTGCGTATGTAATCTTAAAATCCATGGTTGTTATAAATACAAATAAATTCTTGTTACAAATGCCTACATTAACAACTTAACGAGTATTCTAGTTAATAACTTAAAAAGTAAATACCAATATCGAAATATCATTACAAATTATAATATAAAATCACAAAGTTTAAACTCTGCTGAATATACGAATCTTAATTAGATAACTTAAAAGCATACATTAATATACTAGAATATTAACTACTAAATACATTTACAACTCATCATATAAAAGAATTAAATATTAAGACAAACTGATTGACCATTTAAACATTCATAATTTTACGAAGGAATACTTAAATATTAAGGACTGCTCTCGAAATCGTTGCGTAGTTATATTTAGATATATATATAGTTTTAAATTAAGTTATATAATATATTACTTAATAAAAACAATAATAATTAAAACTAACAATGAGCACCATTGCTATAGAACACATATATGTGTACATAAGCCTTTTAGATGTTTTCTTTTCAAAACTGTGGTTTGTGTGGATCTATATTTTTTACTTTACATCATAGATATTACCATGATACAATAATTTTTAGAAGGTAGTTTCACTTCTTCTTCTTATCCGCCATGTTAGCTATCTGACAGAAAACGTGTTTCGTATTTTTTGTTGTACCAACTTTTTCAAAAAAAAAATCCAGCTTTTGACGTTGGAAAAACAAAACAAAGAAAAGCCGAACATATAAGTAGAGAAATTTTCGAATATTTTGTAAAAATTTTCTTCATAAAAAATTAACTGCTGCTTTCGTGGATATTGCAACACACGGAATA
>NW_016159081.1:24929-28932 GCF_001687245.7 Rhagoletis zephyria
GATGTAAGGACACAGCTATAAGAGCCACCGCACACCACAGACTTTATCGGCCGCCTATTTAAATGATAGGGCTCGCTTGAAATATGTACATGAAGATGTATGGAGGTGCGCACATTACACCAGCTTAATCGCTCTGACCAATAAGTTGTGGTGCAATGGAAAGACTAGCGAGCACATCTAAATTGGCGGCCGATAAAGTCCGTGGTGTGCGATGGATCTAATCCATTATAAACAAGAAATATTGCTGTTATATTTTCATTTTTATGATTTTTATTCATGTGATTAGCAGTGGCAAAAATGTATGTACAAAATACGTATATTTATATTAAAAATTAAGTGATCAGTTATGAAACATATAAATCTTTACATGTTCTGTTACAAAATATCTAAAATACCAAGCGATAATCCCAAGTTCTATATCGTAGCAGTGGCCACATTGCGTGTTTGTCACAGACACGGTTTATGTCAAAAATTTTGAAGGGAAACTACCTTCTAGAAATTATTGTATCATGGATATTACTTATATTATTATATTTACTTTATATAATCTAACCGACATGGTGCCATCCATCTTTGATTGTGTTTCCTGTATTCTTGGCATTGCGTCGATATCCTATTACTTAAGCTGATTTTCCTGTAAATAAAGACATCTTATAAATAACACTTATCTAATTTAGGGCCGTTTGCACCATGTCTAGTTAACGCTAACTGGAGGTACATCCTTCAGTTAAGCACGTTAACTGCTTTATCGATCACATGTTATATGATGGGTGTCGATAACGTCGATAAAGATGTTTAACTGGGAGTTAGAATTAACTAGACATGGTGCAAACGGCCCTTAAAGGCTTAAAAAGTAATAGTTAATTGGCATAAAATAAACATTACATATTTTGTTTAATATACCAAATCTCATTTTATTTATTTAAAGCTATACATGTATATAGATTTTATCAGTAATTAAAAAACGGATTTTGTTTTTATAACTACAGTAAAACCCTCTTAAGGGCCGGTTACTCAATGTCTGGTTAACACTAACTACAAGTAAAACATCGTTATCGACGTTACCGACACAATGTTATATGTATGGAGCCGAAGACGTCGATAACGATATTTAACCGCAGATTAGTGTTAACCAGACATTGAGTAACCGGCCCTAAGTCATCTTCTTCTTCTTTATTGGCGCTGTAACCGCCTAAGCGATTTTGGCCGAGCCCAAAACAGCACGCCAGTCATTTCTCTTCTGTGCTAACTGACGCCAATTGGAAATGCCAAGTGAAGCCAAGTCCTTCTCCACCTGGTCTTTCCAACGCCGAAGAGGCCTTCCTCTANGAATTAATGGAAAAAGTCAGCTGTTCACTGTCGTTAGGAATGAGTTAGTGAATCGCATAATCGTTATTGACAACGATAAAAATCTTTAATTAACAACTCAACAAATGAATCGTTAAGAGTTACCGAATCGCACTACTGGCGACACTGCTTGTAAGAGAATGTTGCAAATGCTCCCACTTTACAAACGTTTGACGAGGCTTCAGATATTACAATTGAGACGGATGCATCAAAATTCGGTCTTGGCTGTTGCATTATGCAAAATGGGAAACCCATTGCATTCGAGCTGTAATCTGTAGTTTTTGCTTGTCGCAAGTTTCACTATTATATTTATGGTCGTCAAGTGACGTCAAGAGTCAAAAGCGACCACAAACTACTAGTGGAAATAATGAAAAAAGATTTCTGTAAAATTCCATCAGATATAATATACATTTGATTCATATACCTGGCAAATACCTTTATATTGCAGATTTCTTATTACGCCATAATGATAAAGAAGAGACTTCTCAAGAAATTGGTGATTTGAATGAGTTTGTTCATTCAATCAACATTACAGATGAGCTAATGGAAAGGTTTCGAATAGCTTTGCAGAACGATAACTGCTTGTCCGGGCTGAAACAGATTTTAGTAAAAGGTTGGCCAAGTGACAAACGGGCCCGTGGTTTAGTATATTGGCCCAAAATCGACGAAGATATTGAAAAAGTAATAAAAAATTGCAAAGTGTGTCAAAAATACCGTACTTCAAATGTTAAAGAGCCGATTATGGCGCATGAAGTCCCAGCACTGCCATTTAGGGCCGGTTGTTCAATGTCTGATTAGCACAAATCGGAGGTAGAAGCTCCGGTTAAGCACAACTACTGCTTTATCGATCACATGTTACATGCATGATGTCGAAATCGTCGATAGTGTAGTGGTAGTGATAACCAGACATTGAACAACCGGCCCTTAATAAACTTGGAGTTGACATTTGTGAGTATGGGTCAAAAATATATTTGATTGTTTCTGATTATTACTCCCGGTACTTGGATGGATACAGATAATATGCCGTTCAATTCTTTCGAATTAAAGAAATTTGTGAACGAATTGGTGCGAAAATGACCACAACTAGCCCAGGGTATCCCCAAGCTAATAGGTTTGCAGAAAGGTATCTGGCGATTGCGAAAAATCTAATAAGAAAGTCGCAAGAAAGCAACGGAGAACTTTGGCTCGCATTACTCGAATATCGCAATACTCCTTTGAAAGAGATAAACGCATCGCCCGCAGAGTTACTGATGAGCAGGAAAACCCGTACACTGATACTAGCGAAGACAGAAGTGTTTCGACCTCAAATAGTTCCCAACATAGAACGAAATATAAAAGCTAAAAATCAAAAATCGAAGCGATACTACGATCGCAATGCGAAGCTAAAGCAACCATTTTTTGAAGGGGAGGAAGTGTGGTATCAGCATAATAAGAAAGGTTGGACAAAAGCAACGGTTGGGAGTATCAGCAATGCACCGCGGTCGTATTGAAATCGCATGGATGATGGAACTATTCTGCGGAGGAACTCTAGATGGTTACGGAAACGAATTTCAGCTTAATAGTTGCACCATGTGCTGAATGTTTTAATACTTAATATTTTACCGATTTTTCTAATATGGAATTATATTTGAAGTTACCCCATAAGACGGGTACGGGATAGTTAACAAATGAAGTAATGGTTGGTGTTCACGCTTACGTTTGTTAAAAAACTCTTTATCTTTGTTCTGGCCGTGGGCAAGAAGTAACTAATTTCCCCGTGTTTCTACACGTCTGTGTGATTTTCTTATTCACTCTATCTCATTGCGTTTACGTTAGACTTTCTTGCTTCTTTCGCTCTTGTGATATCTGGAACGTACGTTACAGCGACTGTTAGTCGTTTGTTAACAGCACCAGTTTCATAGTGTATCAGTTCTGTTATCTATGGCACATATTCATAGTCATATTTAGTACTCAACTAAGTCGAAACTATTCTAAGTCACAACTAAAGCTATTCATAGTCGCCTTAGTTTCGAATTTTCTGGCTAAGTACCAACTTAAAATTTAGTTTTGGCTGCAGCTGCAAGGGAAAACAGACGAAAAATGTAAAAATTAAGTTGGTAGAGGGTGGTTTTGATAATATTGAATAATCTCCAATTAAAATGTACAAAGAGCGATCCATTTTAATCGGAAGATGAAATTAAATGCGTATTACAGTTCGAATAAAGCTACATCAAAATTTTATAATTGGAATAATTTAGATAAATTCTCAAATAATAAGTCAGTTTCACGCTAGTTCTTTTAACGTAAATTTTATGCATAATATTTAGATATCTACTATTTGTATGTTTCACAGCATGCTTTCGATAAACATCGACTTCACATCACTGCGGTTGTTCTGGCTATTTCACACAATTAACAAGAAAATGATACCTTATTCTTTTGCATAATCATGCAATGAAAATAAAAATTACATAAACGGATGATCAAACTTGATATTATTTAATAAAAATGTAATTTTTCCAAAATATCGTAAAGAAAAATCGATACATTTTCACACTCGTTTTGCTATATCGTAAACTAAGTCGAAACTACTTAGTAGAAGTCTAAATGCGACTATGAATATAGGTAAAATTTTAAGTTGGTACTTAAATTTAAGTTGCAACTTTGTTAGTTTCGA
>NW_016159081.1:31137-31347 GCF_001687245.7 Rhagoletis zephyria
CAACAGTGACGTGGGTGCCAAGACGCGTATGCTCTGACTGTTTGTCTGATGGCAGGAGATACTTCGTTTTGTCCTCGTTCACCACCAGACCCATTCGCTTTGCTTCTCTGTCCAATCCCGAGAAGACAGAACAGTACAGTTGTTTTTACCGATAATATCGATGCCGGCGGCATACGCCAGCAATTGTACGCTCTTGTAAAGTATTGTGCC
>NW_016159081.1:31549-31876 GCF_001687245.7 Rhagoletis zephyria
GAAAGGGAGTCCCCCTGTCTGAAACCTCGTTTGGTATCAAACGGCTCGGGAAGGTCCTTCCCTATTCTGACGGAGCTGGTGGTATTGCTCAACGTCATTTTACACAGCCGTATTAGTTTCGCGGGGATACCAAATTCAGACATCGCGGCATAAAGGCAACTTCTCTTCGTGCTGTCGAAAGCGGCTTTGAAATCGACAAATAGATGGTGTGTGTCGATCCTATTCTCGCGGGTCTTTTCCAAGATTTGGCGTATTGTGAATACCTGATCTATGGTGGATTTTCCAGGCCTAAAGCCACACTGATAAGGTCCAATCAGCTCGTTGACG
>NW_016159081.1:32113-32315 GCF_001687245.7 Rhagoletis zephyria
GGATACCAAATTCAGACATCGAGGCATAAAGGCAACTTCTCTTTGTGCTGTCGAAAGCGGCTTTGAAATCGATAAATAGATGGTGCGTGTCGAACCTATTCTCGCGGGTCTTTTCCAATATTTGGCGTATTGTGAATACCTGATCTATGGTGGATTTTCCAGGCCTAAAGCCACACTGATAAGGTCCAATCAGCTCGTTGAC
>NW_016159081.1:32340-91931 GCF_001687245.7 Rhagoletis zephyria
AACCAGCATTATTATTGGTATTAATGCTGGTTCCCAAATAAACGAAGTCGTCTACTTTTTCAAACTTGTAACTGTCAACAGTGACGTGGGTGCCAAGACGCGTATGCTCTGACTGTTTGTCTGATGGCAGGAGATACTTCGTTTTGTCCTCGTTCACCACCAGACCCATTCGCTTTGCTTCTCTGTCCAATCCCGAGAAGACAGAACAGTACAGTTGTTTTTACCGATAATATCGATGCCGGCGGCATACGCCAGCAATTGTACGCTCTTGTAAAGTATTGTGCCTGAGCGGTTCAGTTCTGCGGCTCTTATTATCTTCTCCAACATCAGATTAAAGAAATCACACGAAAGGGAGTCCCCCTGTCTGAAACCTCGTTTGGTATCAAACGGCTCGGGAAGGTCCTTCCCTATTCTGACGGAGCTGGTGGTATTGCTCAACGTAATTTTACACAGCCGTATTAGTTTCGCGGGGATACCAAATTCAGACATCGCGGCATAAAGGCAACTTCTCTTTGTGCTGTCGAAAGCGGCTTTGAAATCGATAAATAGATGGTGCGTGTCGAACCTATTCTCGCGGGTCTTTTCCAATATTTGGCGTATTGTGAATACCTGATCTATGGTGGATTTTCTAGGCCTAAGGCCACACTGATAAGGTCCAATCAGCTCGTTGACGGTGGGCTTCAGTCTTTCGCACAATACACTCGATAAGACCTTATAACCTATGCTTAGAAGGCTGATTCCGCGGTAGTTGGCGCGTATGGCGGGGTGGCCTTTCTTGTGGATTGGGCAGAGCACACTTAAATTCCAGTCGCCGGGCATGCGTTCATCAGACCATATTCTGAATACGAGCTGATGCATGCTCATCAGCTCCTCGCCGCCGTACTTGCGGGCGGCGGGCACGTATCTTGGCTACAACAAGATAGTGGTCCGAGTCGATGTTTGGCCCTCGGAGTGTACGTACGTCCAAAACGCTTGAAGCATGCCTTCCGTCTATCACAACATGATCGATTTGGTTTCTCGTTTTTCGATCTGGAGACAGCCATGTAGCTTGGTGGATGTTCTTATGCTGGAACCTAGTACTACATATTACCATGCTTCGGGCCCCGGCGAAGTCGATCAGCCTCAGTCCGTTATCGGACGTTTCGTCGTGGAGGCTGAATTTTCCGACAGTGGCGCCAAAGATCCCTTCCTTGCCCACCTTGGCATTAAAATCGCCAAGCACGATTTTGACATCGTGTCGGGGGCAGCGCTCATATGTACGTTCCAAGCGCTCATAGAAGAGATCCTTGGACGCCTCATCCTTCTCTTCCGTCGGGGCATGGGCGCAGATGAGCGAGATGTTGAAGAATCTAGCTTTGATGCAGATTGTTGCTAGACGTTCGTCCACCGGGGTGAACGCCAGTACTCGGCGACGGAGTCTCTCTCCTACCACGAATCCAACACCGAATTTGGGCTCCTTTACGTGGAAACTGTAGTAGACGTCGCAAGGCTTTACGCTTACTTTTCCTTGCCCCGTCCATCGCATTTCATGGACGGCGGTTATGTCAGCCTTTGTCTTCCCGAGGACATCAACCAGCCGAGCAGAGGCAACTTCCCCATTAAGGGTCCGGATATTCCAGGTGAATACCCTTAAATCATAGTCCTTTATACGTTTGCCGTGGTCGTCATCAGAAAATGGGGGTCTCATCCGAGGCTGTTTTTTATTTTTCATTGGGCGGGGTTTTAACGTGGCGGGACCCAAACCCAGCGAACGCGAAGTTTTACGCCTTCTCACTTCAGCTCGCTCCCAAGCGGGTGTTTGGTTGCTACCCAGAGGATACTCGATGCGGGTACTTAAGCGAACATAATTTGTGATGTAGTTACATCTTCTTGTTAACTTACATAAATAAGTCCTTGAATAAAACATGAACATTTAATGAAGTATACGTAATTTAAAACCAAGATCGTAGCATTATTTAAACAAGTAAACATATAAAGGAAAACTTAAAAAAAAAACAACAGATAAAGGAATGTTATGTCATTTTTCCAAGAATTAAATTAAAAAGTCATTGATTATACATATTATACATACATACAAACAGGGCATATCATTTTAGAACAAATTCAAACAGATATTGTTTGCCACTTATGTCTATTTTTTAATATTTAAAAGTTTTCAATAAAAAAAATTCATTCATTCAATTCATAGAAACTTAAAATATAAGCTTAAATATTTGCAGAACACTGAAAAAAATCATCAAAATTTAAAACTGGTTTTTCAGAAGTGTTACCATTTTTTATGAGTATACAGTTTTATAGCCCATTAAATATTAGTGTAATAATGCGCAAGTTTCAAGTGACTAAAAATTACCGTTGATTTTTTATAATTTTTTTGCCGAAGGTGTGTAGCGCTGCCATATTGATATGAAATATTAATTTATCTGTCGTTAGTATGTTAATCTAGTGGCCCAAGCATTCGCTGCCAAGCGTTCATTGTGGCAAGCATACTTTATACGTGCGTTCTGTCAAACCAACGCCAACGCCAAAGCCAACGCGAAAGTTCTATGTGGACCGGCCTTAAGATATAAATATTTACATCTAATTAAGTTTGTGCTTTTTTTTGCTTAAACCTATTGTGACTAAGTGCTACATAACGCCTAATTTCATTAACGGTCTGCTCCTTCGTGTTCTCCCCAAAGACATCTAGAAAAATTTATATAAATGTATTAATTTTTAGAAAACTGAATTTTAATAAAAATTTTTAGAGAAATTAAATAATACTGACCGAAAACCAAGTCCAGAGCCTTAAGCTTTAGAAGCGATTTTTTTTCTTTACGTCCCTCCAAATTGTAGCCGGCCACCAAGTTATCGTGCAGCAGCGAACGCAGAACTCCGTCTACACTGCCTTTTACACCTTTTGACTTAACTAACAGCCGCATCTGAAAGATAAACGTGAATGTTAAATGTTTAGATAAATAATTAAAGTAATCGAAATCAATGCGCATATATTAAAAAACAACAAAATTATTACCAATGCATCACTACTGGCCTTTGTACAGAGTTTCGTCTTTACGGCTAGCAATGTCTCCTCTGATGACATGGGAAGCATGGAGGCAAGCTCTAGGTATTCCTCGTCCTCTATGTCACCTGTGATGCGGCTAACCGATAGCTGAGTTCGCGCCGCGATGACTTTGTATTCACGTAATATTTTGCTTTGCGCTTGAACCTCAGCTTTCTCAGGCATCTGGAAAACAAACAAAAAATATCGTGAAATATTAATGTTGAAAATAGAAACATTTACATTTTCTTTAAGCGCCTTTTCAATGGCAGTTAGACGGTTGTCCACACCACCCAAAAGTGAAAACATGCCCTTTTGGGCCTCTTGAATTCCGTCCAGACGTTTGATAAGCTCTGCGTGGCTGCTCGATAGGACCTCAGCTGTTGGGGCCACTTCGGGAGTCGTGTTGGTAGCAGTTCTACGGACTTGAGAGGCGCGAATAAAACTGAAGCGGCGCTTCTGAATTCGTTGTTCTGTAACTAATTATATAGTAGCAGAAACAGTAATAAACTTTATAAATTGTATCACCTTTGCAGACGGAGGACCCTTGGGAGCATTCCGACCAGTGTACGAAAATAAACTATATTGTACGTTACTATTTCGTTTCGTTTATTACTTCAACAGTTCGGTACAATACGAAACAAAACGGCTGCGTTCACTTTGGTGATAGTACACTACAGTAGTTTAGTAGTTACAGACGAAACAACAAACGAAATGAATCGTGCGGGGAAAATATATTTATGTATGTACATATATGCAATAACCAATGTTTTTTAATTGAATTGGATATGAAAATTTACAGAAAAAATTATTTTTCACGTAATTGAAATGTTTGCATACATATAAAACGTATCCTATGGTACAATTGTCACAAACGAAAAGCAAACGTTTCTCGTTGGGGAAAGTGACAGTGAATCTTACAATTTGTTTCTGACTATTTACAAAACTGTACAAAACCACAAATGATATGATGATCGATGAGCAAATGGGAATTGTTTTGTACAGTTTATTTTCGTACCCTGATTCCGACTCAATGACCTCTTCGAAAAGATCCTCGAAATTCATTCTAATAAAAATCTTTATACAAAACTTATTTCTTAATGGCATGCAAAAATATGTATACTTAGCATCTTATTATTTACAATACGATTTAAAGCGATTAATCGAATTTTAATAAAAATCATTAAAAAAGTGATGTAATAAGGGGACTAATAATAATTTATTATTTAATGGCATGCAAAAATACTTATACCTAATGTCCCGTTTACTTAATGCTTATTAAGAGAAAGGTAATTTAATTGCCTTCCTGTTCGTTATAATTTCTTTTAAATAAATTAGCCTCTTTTCAAAAAATGTTACACTTTTGTGCGATGCCTTATGTACGTTTAACATACATGTACATAATTTTACGAAGGTGTTAGCCAAGGCTTTATTTTGAGAAATTATTTAAAAATTATTGATGTTAATGCGTATTAAGAGAAAGGTAATTTAAATGCCTTTCTTATTGAATTATTGATGTTAATGCTTATTAAGAGAAAGGTAATTTAATTGCCTTTCTGTTCGTTATAATTTCTTTTAAATAATTAGCCTTCCAAAAATTTTACACTTTTGTGCGATGCCTTATGTACGTCCAACATACATGTACATATGTATTAAAATTGTGGAACTATGGCCAGATCGATTAATCGAAATAAGAGAATCCTTGGCCATAGTTAAATGTGTACATGCATTGTACACTTCTAATTTCACTTCACTTAAATAACCTGTTCCAGTATTCCAGGATTTAGTCATTTAGTCCGGAAGATAGTACTGAAGTTGCCTTACATAAATGTGTGTATGTACTGGGCCCACTTCCTATTTCTGACTAATCCTGGAGTAAGGGAACAGGCTATAAATTCTTCTAAAATTCACTGCTTTAAATTTCTATCATAAACTCACTTTAAATTGCTGTCCAAATTGTTTTCCGCCACAGATCTCTTGAAGAGATTTCCAGCGGATTTCTGCAAATTGAAATAAAATCTTAACATATGGATTTTGCGAAAAAATTCTATACATACCTATTTAAAATTGCTAGCGTATTCCTTTTGCTGCGATCCAAAATGAAAATATCAACATTTTAACAAATTAAATTGAAACTCAAACCAACTTACCGCCAATGTTCGCAAACGTTCAAAAGAAATTATAATAGTGACGTATAATTTTCATGCTGCTATGATCAAAATGTCAAGTTTAGCTTTGCTTGCAGTGCCTATCGCTTGTTCGCTCTAGCACATGCGTTTCGTATCCTCATAAAACATACTGTTCTAACTTTAGGAAATTCCTTTAAAACCAAATGTGACTGTGTAGGTAGGCATCTGAAAAGTTGTAAATGTAGTGGTGAATTGGTTATCGCCGTCTTGTAGGGTATGTTATCTTAAAAGAGATGTTTTATGTATTATATGGCGACTCTGCAGGGTTAAGTTTCATAAGATGTATTTACTATTATAATTGAACTACCAATAAAGCAGTCTGCTATGGTATAGCAAACAAGTAACACAGATACCATATGGCATCATTTGTACTAACTGGCGTAAAAAATACGCAACGATTTTTTAATATGGTATTTTATTTTATTTAAATTAAATAACACTACAAAACTCAATAAAATAAGTTGGAACGTGCATAGATTTAATAATTCATTTAAAAAATTTACTAGTTGCAATTTACCAGTACAAATAAATCGTTATTTGCTGGTGCGGATTTCAGCTCCTTCAAATATTATTGATGCCATATCGTCGCCTGGGTAAAAGATTGTCGTATGTTAATTTCGGCAGGTTGTGTGGGAATCAATTGAAGTTTGGAATGCAATTTCTCAAAAACGCGAAGATAGATTTTCTCCAAAGTCTGAAAATGTTACTAGTTAACAAAATTCTTAAATTATTTAATTTTTAATATTTATTGTTAATTAGTTTTGAGTTTATGAAGGATTTTCTTTAGTAAAATTTTGTCGTAAGCGTCATTTGTCCACAATTTCGCAGCCACTTTGTATGAAATACGACAAAATGTGATCAAAATTTCTACTAAATTAACGACACTTATTACTCAATATCTCGGAAACTAAAGGAAATATCCCAAAGTCGAGAACGCCATTTTTAAGATATTGAATAGTTTAATATGACTGCATCACCAACTAATTTTTTACTAAATTATCGAAAAATTTGTAGCCAATATCTCGGAAACTAACGAAGATAACTAAAAGGTGATAACACCAATCGAAAGACCTTATTTCAAAATATATAACTGCATTTAGACTTAAAAATCGTCAAAATGGCGCTTACGACAATCTTTTACCCAGGCGACGATATGGCATCATACAAATTTAAAAATATACCACGCGTTTATTAGCACTTTTTTAATTAATTATTAATTATAGCATATTTATTTGTTTTTAATTTATTGGGTTATTTGGTAAAATATTGTATTTTAATGTAGACCTTTCTAAGCAGAAAAAAATCGATATTTTAGTAAAGTTTTAAAATAGAAATTTTTCATCTCATAAAAATAACAATACCGTATTAAAATATAGTTTATAAAACTTCCCATTACAGCGTTGCATATAAAAATATAATTTCAGATAAGCTCAGTTAAATCTGTGAGTATTCAAAAAAGCATGACGCCATATGGCATCAAAGTAGCGAAAGGGTTAGTTCAAAATATTTCCAATATTTTTGATTTTTTTTGTATACTTACTTGAATTTGCACAATAAGAAAATAAATTTTCACGAAACAATTGATGAAAATATCGGCAGTGTTGCCTGTTGAACTTTTTATACGAAGACAATATTTCTCCTTGTATTTTAGTAGTAGTTTCCATAAATCAAAAACGAAAGCAACAGGCTAAGGCAGAATGCGGGAGTGAGACAACTGCCAGGTTATTATCAATTTAATTTAATTGCCTTCCTGTTCGTTATAATTTCTTTTAAATAAATTAGCCTCTTTTCAAAAAATGTTACACTTTTGTGTGATGCCTTATGTACGTTTAACATACATGTACATAATTTTACGAAGGTGTTAGCCAAGGCTTTATTTTGAGAAATTATTTAAAAATTATTGATGTTAATGCGTATTAAGAGAAAGGTAATTTAAATGCCTTTCTTATTGAATTATTGATGTTAATGCTTATTAAGAGAAAGGTAATTTAATTGCCTTTCTGTTCGTTATAATTTCTTTTAAATAATTAGCCTTCCAAAAATTTTACACTTTTGTGCGATGCCTTATGTACGTCCAACATACATGTACATATGTATTAAAATTGTGGAACTATGGCCAGATCGATTAATCGAAATAAGAGAATCCTTGGCCATAGTTAAATGTGTACATGCATTGTACACTTCTAATTTCACTTCACTTAAATAACCTGTTCCAGTATTCCAGGATTTAGTCATTTAGTCCGGAAGATAGTACTGAAGTTGCCTTGTGTGTATGTACTGGGCCCACTTCCTATTTCTGACTAATCCTGGAGTAAGGGAACAGGCTATAAATTCTTCTAAAATTCACTGCTTTAAATTTCTATTATAAACTCACTTTAAATTGCTGTCCAAATTGTTTTCCGCCACAGATCTCTTGAAGAGATTTCCAGCGGAGTTTCTGCAAATTGAAATAAAATCTTAACATATGGATTTTGCGAAAAAATTCTATACATACCTATTTAAAATTGCTAGCGTATTCCTTTTGCTGCAATCCAAAATGAAAATATCAACATTTTAACAAATTAAATTGAAATGAAAGAAATTATAATAGTGACGTATAATTTTCATGCTGCTGTGATCAAAATGTCAAGTTTAGCTTTGCTTGTAGTGCCTACCGCTTGTTCGCTCTAGCACATGCGTTTCGTATCCTCATAAAACATACTGTTCTAACTTTAGGAAATTCCTTTAAAACCAAATGTGACTGTGTAGGTAGGCATCTGAAAAGTTGTAAATGTAGTGGTGAATTGGCTATCGCCGTCTTGTAGGGTATGTTATCTTAAAAGAGATGTTTTATGTATTATATGGCGACTCTGCAGGTTTAAGTTTCATAAGATGTATTTACTATTATAATTGAACTACCAATAAAGCAGTCTGCTATGGTATAGCAAACAAGTAACACAGATACCATATGGCATCATTTGTACTAACTGGCGTAAAAAATACGCAACGATTTTTTAATATGGTATTTTATTTTATTTAAATTAAATAACACTACAAAAACTCAATAAAATAAGTTGGAACATGCATAGATTTAATAATTCATTTAAAAAATTTACTAGTTGCAATTTACCAGTACAAATAAATCGTTATTTGCTGGTGCGGATTTCAGCTCCTTCAAATATTATTGATGCCATATCGTCGCCTGGGTAAAAGATTGTCGTATGTTAATTTCGGCAGGTTGTGTGGGAATCAATTGAAGTTTGAAATGCAATTTCTCAAAAACGCGAAGATAGATTTTCTCCAAAGTCTGAAAATGTTACTAGTTAACAAAATTCTTAAATTATTTAATTTTTAATATTTATTGTTAATTAGTTTTGAGTTTATGAAGGATTTTCTTTAGTAAAATTTTGTCGTAAGCGTCATTTGTCCACAATTTGGCAGCCACTTTGTATGAAATACGACAAAATGTGATCAAAATTTCTACTAAATTAACGACACTTATTACTCAATATCTTGGAAACTAAAGGAGATATCCCAAAGTCGAGAACGCCATTTTTAAGATATTGAATAGTTTAATATGACTGCATCACCAACTAATTTTTTACTAAATTATCGAAAAATTTGTAGCCAATATCTCGGAAACTAACGAAGATAACTAAAAGGTGATAACACCAATCGAAAGACCTTATTTCAAAATATATAACTGCATTTAGACTTAAAAATCGTCAAAATGGCGCTTACGACAATCTTTTACCCAGGCGACGATATGGCATCATACAAATTTAAAAATATACCACGCGTTTATTAGCACTTTTTAAATAAATTGCAAGTTCTAGCAATATTTGACACTATTTTGGAGACTATAGTATATTTATTTGTTTTTAATTTATTGGGTTATTTGGTAAAATATTGTATTTTAATGTAGACCTTTCTAAGCAGAAAAAATCGATATTTTAGTAAAGTTTTAAAATAGAAATTTTTCATCTCATAAAAATAACAATACCGTATTAAAATATAGTTTATAAAACTTTCCATTACAGCGTTGCATATAAAAATATAATTTCAGATAAGCTCAGTTAAATCTGTGAGTATTCAAAAAAGCATGACGCCATATGGCATCAAAGTAGCGAAAGGGTTAGTTCAAAATATTACCAATATTTTTCATTTTTTTTGTATACTTACTTGAATTTGCGCAATAAGAAAATAAATTTTCACGAAACAATTGATGAAAATATCGGCAGTGTTGCCTGTTGAACTTTTTATACGAAGACAATATTTCTCCTTGTATTTTAGTAGTAGTTTCCATAAATCAAAAACGAAAGCAACAGGCTAAGGCAGAATGCGGGAGTGAGACAACTGCGAGGTTATCCAACCTTGTATTATTGAATCATGGTCCCCGCATGGTTGCGCAATAAGAAAATAAATTTTCACGAAACAATTGATGAAAATATCGGCAGTGTTGCCTGTTGAACTTTTTATACGAAGACAATATTTCTCCTGGTATTTTAGTAGTAGTTTCCATAAATCAAAAACGAAAGCAACAGGCTAAGGCAGAATGCGGGAGTGAGACAACTGCGAGGTTATCCAACCTTGTATTATTGAATCATGGTCCCCACCGAAAATTTATGCAAAATAATCGAAAGGAGTAACAAACGACGCGCACTAAGTATTAAAACCGAAGCCAGCTAAAACTTTGTAGCTTTGCGTGACATTTATAACTTTGCAAGCAAAGCGCCAGACGCAAAAGGTATGCCACAATGAACGTCAAGAAAACAATTTTGTACTGCTTTTTTACTCGTCAAAATTGCTTTGGATTTTATATATTTTGCTTAAATTATGAATCATTTTTAACAAGCTCGAGCAGCAATTAAATAAAACGCAAATTGATATTTTAATTGTTGATATTTCGGCCTCAATCTGAGGTCATCTTCAGAACTGACAGCCTTGTCAGCACACTGTAGGGATACGGGACACTATTCCGATTTCGATAATGTTGCCATTCTGCAAGAAGAAAAGAACTATAATAAACGCTATATTTTGGAAATGTTACCTATGACGAACACCCCTAATGAGAGAAGGATCAACTTTAAAACGGACACAGAAAAATTGTGCACATGTGTATCGCAATTTGGGGTTAAATCGGCAACAACAATCCTCAACGAAGGTGTTCCGTTCCGCCTTCCATAATCAACATTCGTTCCGTGTCCCCAACATACCTTCATAGAATAACAATAAAATATATGTATATATGTTTGTACATATATATATATATATATATATATATTTGCCTAAAATTTCACTTGTTTAACTTTTATTTTCGTATGCCTAATCAGTCCACCAGGCACATTTTCATACAATTCATGTTATCTGCCAAAGCGAATCTGTCACGCAAAGCTAAGCAAAAGTTTTATGTGGCATCAGCTTAAGAATCCGAAAGCGGAAACTGATTTTTTTAAACCGTACAAAAGTAATTTGCAAAAAACCGTTTCATTCAGCTCAACTTTGTCAGTACTAAGTTCACGTTAATAAATGCATTAAATGAACATGAACCAATTAGAAGAGATCTGACCCAGAAACGAGAATTCTGCGTAGTAAAGATTATGCCGAAGGCCACTTACGCAGAAAGAAGTGCTGCCACTCTTCTCCGGCAACACAGAAAGGAGAATTCTGCTTAGAAAGGGTTATAATCCCTAAGCGCAGCCAAAGGCTCATTTTTATAAACTGGAAATATAAACGCTATTTAAATTAAGTTTAATTTCTTTAATTGTAAAAAACTTAAAATTTTTCACGTTTATTGTTATTGGTATCACTGCGCTGATGTGGCACCGACATTGGTCAACTCGTGTGCATCCGCACTTGCATACATGAGTTTTTAGCGATTTCGTCAGCAATTCGTCTCCAGACTGAATTTTTAAATTTGATTTTCATGTAATCTGGATATTTAATGACGTATGGATATTTTTCGCTTCGCACGCCTTCAACTAGCTCCTCCTCCATGATTATTAAAGACATTGGCCACACTGCCACTCGAAAAAGGTGTATCTGATACCTAGTTACACTCCCACGACACTCGCAAACACGCTCATGTAAGTGCGTACGAAGCCACGGTGTTCGGTATAACGTCAATGGTTTCAAAGTCTGCCAGTCGCTCGGCTCGTGACAACCAGTACGAGCGTGAGCATGTGCGGCGGGCGTAATCTATCTATACTATATCTATACTATATATAAAATTAAAGCCCAAAAAAACGTGAGAGCAAAACAGCCGATGTACTGGGTCGATTTCTATGATTCAAGTTTTAAAATTACCTATTTCTACCACAATAGGACACAGCGGTATTTTTAAAATAAAATTTTAATAATAAGTATGTTTAATTAAAGTATTAAGTTGATCAACAATACCACGCATTGCTAGACCGCTTGCCCTTCACGCGATTGTGTTTAGAGAGCATCAACAAACCACATACATATTTCTCTCAATTCTCTTACCTTCTTATACTCAGCTAGCTGTCTTTCTTACTTCAAAATGCTGCTTGCCGCGATATCGGCACATGCTCACTGTAAGCTTCTTGGTGTGGTATATGTATACACATTGATCTTCAGCTTTTGCTTTTTTTTCATAAAGATGAAGTTCGTGAAAAAAAGTTGCCGCTGCGTATCAGAAACCTAATTTTACATCGCTGTAGTAGCATTAAGAATAAATAACACAAAGAAATGCCTGTTTCGTTTCATGCAAATTCTGCACAAAACAAAACTCAACAATGTTAGTTCAACAGATCAACATTCAATCAATCCCATTAGATTTTAATACATGCATACATATGTACATAAGTATGTTCAAATTAGAATTGATATGGTAAAGTATTTTAGCCCTGTTTTTTATGGGAATCCTGCCTCTGTGTACCCGAATTCCAATTTTTCAACGCTGTAGTGGATTGCACAAACAACAGCAAATCAATGATGTACATATGTATGTACGTATATCTATTTGTTGGGCTTCATAGGAATTTGGCGCATTGTTTTCGCGAACTTGATGTGGCATACATACATTCATCTTCAGCTTTTCCTTTATTTCATAAAGATGAAGTTCTTTAAAAAATCAGTTGTCGCTGCGCAGCAGAAACGTTATTTTACGTCGCTGTAGTAGCATACAGAATATATATAACAGCATGGAAAATTCTGTTTCGCTTCATGCAAATTCTGCACAAAACAAAACTCAACAATGTTAGTTCAACAGATCAACATTCAATCAATCCAATTATATTTTAATACATGCATACATATGTCCATAAGTATGTTCAAATTAGAATTGATATGGTAAAGTAATTTAGCCCTGTTTTTTATGGGAATCCTGCCTTTGTCTAGCCGAATTCCATTTTCCAACGCTGTAGTGGCATGCACAAACAACAGCAAATCAATGATGTACATATGTGTGTCTATTTGTTGCGCTTCATGGGAATTCGGCACATTGTTTTCGCGAAGTTAATAAATTAGCAAGTGCGTTAAAGGCTGAGTTTTTTGGCTTATACAAAGTGGAATTTCGTTACTAAATACAAAAAAATCTTTAAAAGAACAGAACAGTGCGAAGTGTTTAAAAATGTCTAAAGCTAAAATAAATTTGTCAAGACAAACGAGAGCCACAAGGGCAATGGCCGGTAATCGGAGAATAGTAGCGGCGGCGCGAATAGAAACGATGCCTGCAATCGGAATTAGATCTGCGTTTATTTGTCGACTTCAAATCAATTTAAAAGTGGATTTTTACAATAAAAGTATATCTACACATATCAGTGCCGTACCTATCAGTGCCAGTGAAAAATATAATATCGTTGCCCCAGTCTAGAGATGGGCACGGACCTAAATTTTCAGGCCCGGCCCGGCACGAGTGCAAAATCAACTTTCAAAAACACGCACGAGCCCGCACGTTAAGAATTTTAGTGGGGCCCGGCCCGGCCCGGCACGACGGGACACGTCCCAGCCCGGAAATAAAGAGCCAGTTTTTATGGTATGTACATATTTTTAGTTTTGTGTTTATGTATGTTTAAGCGAATCAGTTTTTTACATCAAAGATTTTTATAATATATTTTTTGTGAAGTAAAAAAAGTGGAAGGTATTTTATGTACAGATATGTAAACAAAACTACTAAGTATCTTATTTTTTCTATCGGTTTCCAAATATTTCCTTTTTTGCTTTTCTCTTATTAAAAGAGGTTTAAATATGTACTATTTTTTTATAAAAACAAAAGCTTATCTAAATTTGTAGTATTAGCAACGGGCTTTTTCGTGCTTATTCGTGCTTTTATGAAATTTTACTGAACGCCCATGCACGCACGAGTTCGTGCTGACAGCAAATATTCCGGCCCGTACCCGCGGGCTTACGCAGGCCCGGCCCGTGCCCATCTCTACCCCAGTCCCAAATAGAGTTTTTCAGACCGTCCGGCACATTGAACTTTTTTACCGTCAGTGCTGCTTCAGTATTCGTTCCGCAATTTTTTTACACTCTAAAAACTACATGTAAAACTGCTTCTGAAAAGTGTTTATTTTCAAATAAAATCTGTGTAAGTATACGCATAAGATATTCAAGACTGGATTTTTCAACATGAGATTTTTTAAAATATACACATGAAGTATTTAAAATTGCCAACGTTTTTAACGCAAAAATACATTTCCTACTAAAAATAAAAATTAAGTACATTTTATTTGTCATTTTGCTCTACGCGACAAATTTGGTATGTAAAAGTAAACAGGCAGTGTTTAATTTTATTAACACGGTGTCTAAATTTGCACGCATTAGGAGAGGAAACTGGTAACCTCTCCTAATATGCGTTAATTTAAACAAAAAACTTTTAGAGCAAATTTTAAACACTTTATGTGTAAACTGTGTAATGGTGAACACTAAGAAAATTTTATAGACATTTTTTTTAATAAAGTTTAAGAAATGATTTAACTATACTTTAAAATAGTTAAATTAACGGCCCTAAGGGCCAAATTCACAGTGCTGTACTGAAAACCTGTAGTTAACTGAAGATTCTGAGTTAACTACGCACTGTGAATTTGGCCTTGAGTGTTTAGAATTGAACAAACAAGTTTCAAATTTATTCTACGCCACACATATGGTCAGTAAAAGTAAAAAAAGCAGTATTTAAATTGATTAACACGGTGTGCAAATTTGCATACATTAAGAGAGGAAACTGGTTACCTTTTTTAATATGCTTAAATTTAAACAAACATTTTTTAGAGTGCAGTTAACTCGGCAAAGATTTGTTTTTGTATTTCCCTGACGAGCTGACGGTATTCTATTGCAAATTTTGTTTAATATGGAGGAAAAATTAATCGAGTTGGTACGGAATTATCCAGAATTATATAATATGGCAATACTTGACAACAGGTCATTAGTAAAATAAGTCATCTTGGTTTCAGTGAACTTCATTTTACTGAAAGTACCGAACGACATACCACGGATGTGTGTGAATTGGTATCACTGATTGATGCTGTTTGGCTATGATACTGAACTGATACGGCACTGATTTATGAAGATAGATCTTAAATTTTGTTATTAGCACCAATCGATTACAATACATTATAGTTCCGTTCCAGATAACTTCGTGTAAAAAACTGTAAAACTGTCAAATAACAAAATTACCCTCTTGAAAGAGAGGAGTGAGAGCGAAACAATAAAGGTCACCTGGAACGCGAAAAACCATGTAACTACTTCCATTTTTTTTAAATGTAAAGTGCCATGGAGACGATCAAATATCTTTATCAACCATCTCGCGTTATGCTTGATAAAAAACAAGCGCACTTGCCTTCTGATAGTCGTGGTGAGCAAGTGCGCGGACAAGAAAAATAAATTGTTTGTTAAATTGACGAGTTTATTTGAACGATTGCAGGCCAATCTCATACATATGCCACGCTTGGCGTATTTATTTGATTGTCTCCGTGGCGCTTAAGGTTCTGTTTTTGTTTACAAATGCAACCCTGCCTATCGTTTGACACTTTTCATGAACTTGCAGGAAGAAAAACTTCGGACTAAAACCTGCGACTTCTGACTGAGAGAGAGAGCAAGTTACTCCCACAAAAGTGGTTTGACTTACAGGTTTTTTTTCACCTGGAACGCTTTCCTGCAAAAAAAAACCTGCAAATCGTGAATATCGTGAGCACCTGGAACGAAAATTATATGGTTACAATGGCCGCCCAGATGAATTGTGGATACTATTAACGGCAAAATTCTTCCCTTGAACAGGTTTTCCCATTAGAGTTCAATCAACTTTGATGCAAAATTACTCACGAGGCGTCGCGAAGCACGCCGGGTATTTGCTAGTAGTAATATAATGGCAACACCAAGCACCTCCATGTTTTTATTATACCTAGCAGCAACCAGCAGCATAAAAGAGTCGCCGGTTTTCTGTACATTTTTTCCGCATTAATATTTAATTAAATCATTTAGTTTCGCGATTTATTGCTATAAATTTAGTCAAAGCGAAGCGCACATTAGTGCGATTCTGATGTTGCGAATCCGCAGAGCCAAAAGTTACAACAATGCTACACAAATATTTCAATGAGCTAGCGCACACTTACACGATTCCGTCGCTGCGAATTTTTCGAATATTCAATGCGGCTTACAGCGTTTTGAAGGATTCAAAGAAGAGGAAGAAAAGTGTCTTAGCAATAAATGCAAAGAAAAAAATGTGTGATGTACAAAAACTAATAGAAAACGTTCGTAACAATCCCTGTTTATATGATATGGACAAAAATATACGAAAAGAGGGATAATTAAGTGAATTGTACATCGGAATTCGACACGAAAAAATCGCAAAAGTGTGCGCACGAATGCGGATTCGAAGTTGACAGCCGAACTCGAAACGACAGAGGCGCGCTAATGGGCGCTTTGCTACTATATAGTGAAGATCTGATACTAATATGTGTTCATTTACCATGCTCCAACTACATAAGATCTGTAGCCCGTTTCTGTTACTTTGCGGTAAAATAACAAATTATTTGTTATCGCAAGGCTCGTTTCGACAGCGTTATGAAAAGTGTTTCTGTTACTCAAAAAATTCACCTTGCGATATGGCTGTAGTGAGTTGTTAACATATCGATGGTACGACTGGAATGAAACGAACCATCTGTAATTTCTAGCGGGAAATTGTTTTGTTAACATTAAATAAAAGTTTCATAAGTGCAATATTTATTATAAATCCGTAATTTGTTTGCACATATTTTGATTAGTTAACAAGGAAGTGCAAATACCCATATTTATGCATACATACGCACATACATATGTCAAGATATTCCGAATGATTTAAAAAAGAAAAGTTTCGCAAATTCAACATCGCTGTGATACTGATAGAAATCTGGCTCTATTTGATATCAACTCTGTTTGTTTTTTCCTATTTAATTGAGGAAATTTCAGTTGACAGCACCGACATACGAATATATACACACACAAATTTTCGGTTATGGTTAAAACAATTCAACATTTTGTATTGAATTTTTTGTTAAATTTTTGTTTTATTTTTATCTTTTCAGTAGGGTTTTTTGCACAGTATCTTCTCTGTGCGAATTTATCGTGATAGGTGCGGATCTGAGTAAGCGACTGGAACACGGCTGTTTGTCAAAAGCATACGATTTCGAACTCGTGTCAATGTACATTTGCTAAATGCGATAGCATGAACGCTCTTCGAAAAAATAAGTTCGAAAGTGCTAAATGTTGCATTTTAAATGCAGCAAAAATACTGCATTACGTGATTCTCCGGTTGATTGCAGGGCGTCTTCAATGACAACCAAATCGTCAATCGCTGATGATACGACCTGGTAACCCAAAGTAGATTGTCATGTCATTCAATACCTGTAGTACTGGCTGCGTCTTTGTATTACGCACGGCTTTTACTACAAGATACTTTGAAATAACGTAGAGCAATTTACTGTCATGCACCTTGTATAAACAGTTGTTCTACTGTCAGTATTCTTGTTTGATCTGTTTTACCTGGTCGGACTTCATCTTGGCTTTAAGTATATTTGAGATTTCCCGAATTCTGCTGTCCTGAATCTGCATGGTCATCAACCAATCATCAGAACCCTCGGTGATTGTCATAACTTCTACGCTTTCGGTTTATTGAGGTTGTTATACCGGAGCTCGGCTTAACGCATCGACATGACTCATGCGCACACCAGGTTTGTGGACACACTCGAAATCGTATTCCATTAGTCGCATCCACCATCGAGCAATCCGCGGAATCAGCTGCGTCTTTGTCCCAATACTGTTTATGGTGGAACAATCCGTAACCATTTTAAAGTGTTTCCCCAAGATATATACTCTGAACCGAGGAAGTTCTTCAACCACTGCCATAACCTCTAGTTCATCAGCATGATAGCGAAATTCAGCTTCCGTGCATCGTCGACTGAAGTACATGACTGTTTTCCATGTCTTACTATTATCCGCTGATTATAATAGTACCGCGGATAGACCTACACCACCAGCATCAGTGTGTACCTCGTGTAGTGCCTCAAAATCATATAATGTTAGTAGTGCTTCGTCGCTGATTGCATCAATAAGGGTCTGAAATGGTGCATCATGTTCATCACCCCAAGCAAAATTATTGGATGCATCTTTTCTTGTCAGATTAGTTAATGGCCGCGCAATTAACGCACAATTTTGTACAAATTTCCGGACAAATCCGGTCAAACCCAGAAAACGTCGAACTTCTGTTACCGTCGTTCGCTTCTTAAATCTTTGTATTGCCCTTACCTTCGATTCGCCCGGGGAAATTTAATTTAAGTGGACATAAAGTTGCATTTGCTGTGACGCAGCGTTAGACCACATTCTTCAAATAGGTTTAGAAATCGTTCTAAAATCATTAACCCCTCGTTTACTGTACGACTTGGAATTACCACGTCATCTAAATATGCGATGACTCGATACGGTTTCATTTTATTCACTATGTTGTTCATCATGTCCTGCAATACGGACGGCGCATTAACCAAACCGAATGGCATACAGTTGTACTCATAGTGCCCACTATTGGTCACGAACGCGGTATATTGTTTGCTATCATCATCGAGCTCAATCTGATGATACCCCATGTTAAAGTCTAAAGTCCAACAATACACACTTCCGACAAGCGATGCAAACAATTCATCCATCACTGGCATTGGGAATCGTTGTTTCACGGTCACCCGGTTCAATTGTCTGTAATCGGTGCTCACTATTCTTTTTCGCGACGAGCACTACTGGTGCTGCATACGCGAACTCCGACACACATATAACGTGTTTTGCCAATAAGTCACAAATAATATCGTCTAAAATTGGTATTTTCGCGAATGGTATGGCTTTGCATTTATCGGAGCATAATCTTCAAGCTTTATATACATTTTAGTAATTTTCGCTTTTCCAAGTGGAAGTGCTTCGCTTCCTTCAAAGGCCACCACAGGCTGGTGGTGATGCCGGGCGCAGCTGGCTTACAGCCGACAACCTCAAAACAAAACAGGAATTGACGGCATAACCCGTTGGTGAACGAAACTGGAGCACGATGGCAATGATTCGATAAATTCCCTTCGAATTATAACTTTAAAGAAAACCACGCCCGATTCACTTCATGATCGCTTTATTCGGTTTACAAACGGTTAAAAACTATTTGCCAGTAACTGCGACTTCCGACAACTTTACACTTCATCCGCGAATCTTAGAAAAACTGGTATTTTAGAGATAGGTTTCATTGATTTTGAGGTACGATATATACGCACGCGATATGCTCGAGATTGAAAATATTAATAATAAAAAATGCAAATCGCTTATTCAGATCTGCATCTATTACGATCAATTCTCACGCAGAAGATAATGCGCAAAAAACCTACTGAAAAGGAAAAAATAAATTTTAAACCATAAATTCAATACAAAAACTTGAATTGTTTTAACCATAACCGAACATTTGTTCGGTGCTGTCAACTAAAATTTCCTCACTTAATTACGAAACAAAACAAATTGATCCAGATTTCTATCAGTATCACATCGATGTTGAATTTGCTTAACTTTTCTTTATCCAAGTAATGTAAAAAAATAAATGAAATCTCGATCGGCGATCACTGAAACGCATTGCCACTTTTTCTCATTAAACCATGTTCGAATCCTGGAAATTTTGGAAGACCACAGGGTTGCTTTAACATTTAGATCCTTAATGCAAAACTGGGGAAAATTTTAGAATGGTAACCCCCTAATTACGGTATTAAGGAAAATAGGGGGGTAGAGGGGGTTCTAAAGGGGGTGTATGTAAAGTTTTAAAGCGCGCAACCTTATAGTTTTTAAGTAATTTGTTATTAAAGTTTGTAATTTTCACCAACTTGTATGGGACTATTTCACAATATATAATGCACTTTCCACTAAATTTACATGTTATTTACACTCAATATATGCGCAGCTAGGGTGTGCACGTTCAAACAAATAAATACTTTTAGTATATTACAGCTTTTTTATAAAAAATTNCGATTAAAAGGAAAATACGACAAGGTTCTTTTGTTCAGATAAAAATAAATAGTAGGGGGATCGGGGTAATATTCCCCCATAAAATACTGAAACACATTTTTAAGGCTTATCAGAAAGAAAGAAAAGGGGCCGAACACCTTTTGCATAGAACACCTTTCTGCGTAGGCGGCCTTCGGCCGCACTTAGGGATTATAGCCCTCACTACGTAGAATTCTCCTTTCTGTGTTGCCGGAAGAGGGGAATATGACCGCAATCCCCCTATTATTTATTTTTATCTGAACAAAAGAACCTTATCCTATTTTCCTTTTAATCGTATTTTCTTTTGGTCTTGCTTTCCACTCTTGGTTTTTTTAGATATGGCAACACAGTCCTGCTACCATTTCCACATATTCTGCATGTACTCTCATAAAATTAAACAACAATCAATTTTTTATAAAAAAGCTGTAATATACTATAAGTATTTATTTGTTTGAACGTGCACACTCTAACTCTGCATATATTGAGTGTAAATAACGTGTAAATTTAGTGGAAAGTGCATTATATATTGTGAAATACTCCAATACAAGTTGGTGAAAATTACAAACTTTAATAATGTTNCAGACTTAGGTGGAGGGCAGTGTGGCGAATACTGCGGCAACACAAAGCGAACAACGAGAAATAGGCAGAATGTTCGAAGAATGACGTAGAATGTTCCACAAAGAGAAACGTCAAGTTGGATGAACACTGCGAACAGCGAGAGAAAGAGAATGAGCGATAAACTTCAGAATGTTCTAGAGTTGCCATAAGTGCCAGCGCAGGTATATAAGGGCGCCGCCACCGCGAGGTGAGTGAGTTACAAGTCAGCAAGCTACAAGTAAAGTGAGCAGAGAAGCGAGTTGCGAATAAGCAAGCTATAAGTTTAATTGTGTGTATTGCAGTGTTTTCACTGTATTAGCAAGTATTGTAAAATTGTTTGTTGTACAATAAAGTTAATTGTACTACCATTTGGTCATCGATTGCATTTATTTAACAATCCAGCGATACGATCCGAGAGATTTGGGAAATCCGGACGAGGTTTCAAGGATAATCGTAACAATTGGTGTCAGAAGTGGGATTGTTAAATAAATCCCGAAGGATAAACTACTGAAAATGGCGAAAATTCAGGACTTAAAGATTGAGGAGCTGAAACAGGAGTTGGAAAAGCGTAATTTGGCCACCTCCGAAAGAAAAGTGGAATTGTTATCCCGGTTGCGAGAGGCTTTGGAAGCTGAAGGCATCCACGTGGACAAATACGACTTCCAAGGTAAACCCGCAAAGGACGAACAGAAGGATGAGGCTGCATGTTCGTCGAAGGATGTGCAACAGACATCCGGGAAGGTTGAAGAACAGCAAAAGGCTCCTTCGTCATCAACAGTTATGGATATGAACACGTTATTGGCTGCCATGTCACATATGATGCAAGCACAGGATACACGCATGTCACAGATGTCATCACAGCTGACATCCCAGATGCAAACGCTGGAGACACGTATATCTTCAGAGGTATCAGCGCAGGTGTCATCCCGGCTAGAAGCTCAGCTACTAGCACAAGAGACACGTATATCATCCCAGTTGGAAGCACAGGATGCAAAAATTACACAAATACAGGACAAAATCGAAGAGAGACAGGAGAAAGTCGAGACAAAGGTAGAGGAGTTGGAAGGTCGTCTTCGTGATTTACAGTTGAATCGTCCAGCTACTTCGACGAGCGCACCCAAGGTAAAAACCCCATCCTTTGACGGCACGATTCCTTTCCAGGTCTTTAAGCTCCAGTTCGAAAAAACGGCTGCAGCAAATCATTGGAGCATGGAGGATAAATCCGCTGCACTATTCGTTGCATTGAAAGGACCTGCGGCAGAAATCTTGCAGACTATTCCCGACTGTGAAAGGAACAGTTACGATGCGTTAATGGGTGCAGTGGAAAGACGTTATGGTAGCGAGCACCGGAGACAGATTTACCAGATGGAACTGGAGAATCGCTGCCAGAAATCCAACGACACTTTACAGGAATTCGCCTCTGAGATTGAAAGGCTGGCTCATTTGGCAATTGGAGACGCATCTGGTGAGCACCTTGAAAGGGTAAAAATCTAGAGGTTCATCAACGGAATGCGGGACATGTATACCAAGCGAGAGACGTACGCGAATCCAAAGGCAACATTTGCTGAAACCGCTTCGTATGCTCAGACGCGTGAAACGGCGGCGCTCCTAAGTAGACCAGCCTACAAAGCACATCGTGTGGAAGTGGAAGCACCGGAAGACACAAATGAAATGCTGAAGAAGATTATCCAACTGCTGGGCGAGAAAAAGCATGGCTCTGGCAAATGTTTTAAATGTGGAAAGCCAGGCCACTTCGCCCCCGATTGCAGCGCAAGTTCCAGTGGGCTCAACAATTCAGCAGGACGCAAACGCAGGGCTGAAGGAGACGAAGCCAACTCCAATCAGTCGTTAAACTGAAACGAGCCAGCAGGAAGAGCCGCGTGCTGGCTCCAGAAGTTGAAGGGCCCATAATCTCCGTCTCCCAAATTGGCCGGAATGCGAGCAACCTCACTATTGGTGGATGTGTGAATGGTCAGGAGAGAGTACTGACAGTGGATACTGGAGCGACACATTCCATTATTCGACCGGATTTGGCCACTTTTTATGTAAAGCCACTACCTGGAGCAAAGCTGCAGACTGCAACTGGTGAATGCACCCAAGTGTTAGGAGAAGTACCATGCGAAGTAATAATCGACGATGTGGCCTCGTACACTAAGTTTATAGTGGCAGACATTGTGGATGAAGTCATCATCGGCGTGGATTTCTTACTTGGCCAAGGCATGAAGATTGACCTCCAGAGAATGATCCTGACAGATCGTCACAGGAAAGTGCCACTTAGGGTTGGTTACGACAGCCAGTGCTGCAGCAGACGGTTAGTCTTAGAGGAAGTGTCGAAGATTCCAACAGAAACGGAAGCGATTAGTTGGGCGGAGGTTGGCAGTGATGGAGACGGAGTGGTTTCGTCTGGAGAAGGAAGCGGTTCACCGATACAGGAAAAGCGTGACGTTTCCGCCAGCTCAGTGAAGAAGAGGTCACAACAAGGAAGTGGTCATGGCGAGCCAGGCAGTGTTTCCGGCAGGAGGAAAGCCACTGAACCACGTTGCAATGGTGATACGCCGGTGGCCGGAAATGGAAGCGGCTGTGAAAGCAGTAGGCGCGCTTTGAAGTGTCCCGGAAAAGGTGGCCGGCAAAGGCGAGCAGTTAAGCCGGAAGCTAAAGATGAGGTTATACATGTCCGGTCAAAGAGGTTGACGCCGGAGAAGGAGCGAGATGCGGAAACACTGGGCAAGTTTCAGCGTGAGGAACCGGATTTAGCAAGATGTGCTAAAGGCAGTGCAGCACGAAAGCAGGAGCCTCGGTGTCATGGACAGAGGATGCGGCATAGATCTGGCGAAAAGGGTGCCCATGAGAAGAGACATGGTCTGGTCACCACCAGTGGCCGGCAGAAGCACGACCATGTGAGATGGTGCACCACCGGAGATAAGCCGGAAGTAATGTCCAGTAACGCATCGAGCCGAGAGGAGCTACAGGAAGGTGATTCGGTGTTGTTGCACATGCCGCAGCCGACGAAAGGCTTCACCTCCGAACAACATCGTAACTGGAAAGGTCCGTATAGGATTGACAAACGGCTGAAGGACACAGTGCATCGAATCCAGACAATGGGGAGACCGAAGACCAAGATGAAAGTGGTCCACTTGGAAAGACTTGCAGCGGTTGGAGCGGCAAGTGTGTCTGATCGGGACGATCAGACTTAGGTGGAGGGCAGTGTGGCGAATACTGCGGCAACACAAAGCGAACAACGAGAAATAGGTAGAATGTTCGAAGAATGACGTAGAATGTTCCACAAAGAGAAACGTCAAGTTGGATGAACACTGCGAACAGCGAGAGAAAGAGAATGAGCGATAAACTTCAGAATGTTCTGGAGTTGCCATAAGTGCCAGCGCAGGTATATAAGGGCGCCGCCACCGCGAGGTGAGTGAGTTACAAGTCAGCAAGCTACAAGTAAAGTGAGCAGAGAAGCGAGTTGCGAATAAGCAAGCTATAAGTTTAATTGTGTGTAACAAGTTCGGTAAAGCGTTGTAATTGCAAGTATTGTAGTGTTTTTACTGTATACGCGAGTATTTTAAATTGTTTGTTGTACAATAAAGTTAATTGTACTACAATTTGGTCATCGTGAGCATTTATTTAACAATCCAGCGAGACGAGCCCGAGTATATTTGGGAAATCCCTCAAAGCTTCGAGGATAGTCGTAACAATTGGGGTGTTCACAGTTCGTTCCAAATTGTGTCTGAAAATGTAGACGTCTACATTTTGAGACATCTTTAGCATCAAACTGTGAGCACCCCTTTCTAGCAGTCGTCGCAAAATCGTCTCAAAACTTTGCTGGTGTTGCCAGACATTTCTTCTTTGCGTGCTTTTTTATATGTCGCCTTTCGATTTTGTTTCTGAAAAATTGTAATTATTTAACTTAATTACCAATTCCTAATATTTGTTATTTCTTTGCATTGATTTGTTTCTTTTCATCAGAAATTGCGCTCAAATTCAATGCAAATACAGAAAACGTGCCCAATAAATAAAAAAAAGGGGATTAGTATTGCCATAATGCAACCCTGCTGCGAGGTTGCAAAATGTAGACGCGTAAAAAACATACCTTTGAGTGTGACAAAATGTAGACGGCGTCGTTTTCCAATTTTGTATGGGAAACAACAACACCACAGATTTTACGGTTAGAAAACGTCTTAAAATGTAGACGTCTACATTTTGAGACACTATTTGGAACGAACTGTGAACACCCCAAATATTCTTTCGTTTCAGATCATTATTTTGAAATTTCCCGGTCCTTTTTTAATGACTAAGTAAGCATTTTTAATATCCAAAGATAAGAGTAAACTCGGAATTTCTGAATGCTCCTCAAAAGAAAAAGTAATTGATTTTATGCTCAGTCAAAAAATTTTAGAAGCATAAGTAAGACATCCTGAAACTCTCATCGATGTATCGTAATTTTGCGATTTTGGAAAATTGTAAACATCGATGGCAAACATCGATTTTGAACCGATATTATTGATGTTTCAAAAATATCGATGCATCGTTTGCATCCCTAATCATAAAGCGATTACCATGTGAGCACAACACATTTTCACCAATCAGAACACTGTAATTGATTTATAATATTTTGTATGTACATTTGCTTTTTTGTTGCCTTGATCGCATTACATGCCCCTTTTGGCAGCTCCGGCGCTTGTTACATTTGCTTCATTTTACACGTTTTGTGGTTTATCACAGTCGTGATATATGCCCAGTCTTACGGCAATTAAAACATACAACATTCGAACCTTCGTTTCGATTTTTGTTTTTGATTGACTGATCCACAGCTTTGTTCACAACATCACCTTGTGTATTTTGTTTAACCGTCGTATTAGTTTTATACGAATTATACTCACAATAGTTGACATTAGATTTTAAAAGTTGTTGCGGTCACACTGATTTAAAACAAATTTGGCCGGCGCAGATGCGACCATGCGCCACTTTTCCCGGACACCTCCCACTCAGCTGACATTTGACGTTTCACTTTTTACATGCTGACAAAAATTCTTACGTTCCAGCACATTCTTTCCCTTTTTCCGGCGATGGTTCCTTGAGGTGGTAGCATTTCTCGGAGCTCAAATTTTAGCCAAAGCCAAGCAGCAAACAATTCCTTTGAAGCGAAACCATCACGCAGAAGAGAGTGAGCGAAGCAACACCAAGTTCCTACACCAGCAGAATTTTGCCGGCAACTGGGCGCGTGTACGGTGTGCGCGTAGGGTGTACTCTTTCTGTACTTGGGAGCGGCCATCCTCTGCGTCTTGAATTTATACATCCATGGTCAGGCCCTGGGTGCCCCCAGCAACTCCTTTATGAGCCTTCAGTTATGTTGCATGCTGAATGTTGGGCCTTCATGCCAGCAAATCTGAAGTGCAAGGGTACGTGAGTGACAGATTAGTGTCGAGGAAAATTTCCAGCAGCATCAAGAGTGTCAGGTGAGCCTGTAAGTTTTTACAAGTGATTGCGGGTGCATAGAAAATTTCGACGGCAGAAATCGCGAAGTGTGCGAGAAAATTTACTTGCAAGAGCTGCAACCGGCAGTCGCGCCGCACCAAGCGATTTTAAATAAGCACGTGGTTATTATATTGTGATCATCATCAACCATTATAAAACAACTTAATTCTAAGGCGATACTCCTTAAGTTCAACGTCGACGTAAAGTAGCTTAAGTTTTCCTTGATAACGTTTTATTTTCCTAATTCATCCAATTTGTTATTCGTTGAGGTAGTTCATAGCCTAGTTCGCTAGGTTTGTTAATCAGGATTAGTCGCGCAATCTCACACATACGAATTCACGAATTGCTTTTGAGGAGAGTCCGGGTATAAGTTAGAAAAGCAGAGATTGGTAGGGTGAACAAACTACATTGGCTTGGCACGCCCGCACAGGACGTCTTGTAGGTGGTAGGCTACGTAGGGCGGATTTTTTCCGCCCAAAACCCCTGCGGTCTCCGAACAGGTTCATCTAACCATTTTGCGTTCTATCTCGTTAATATTTCCATCGAATACCTCTATTGCTTCCGAGGTTGAGTGAGATTAAGCGACAAACCCATATACTTCGTTTGAATTAAATATTTCATGTATATAATTGCATTAGTTATCTAAGACGAGGCCGGTTGAACAGGTCATATATGTACATGCATACATAGTTTAAGAACAATGTGTAGTGAGTAAGCGGTTGTGTGAATAAATTGATTATGGATTGCTAATCGAATTAATGTGTGAAAATTGATTCCAGATGTGGGCGTGTGGGCGGACGGACATTGGACGATGGACGGGGTAGAATGAAAGCGTAGGAGACACGCGGCTTATAGTTCGGGGTCGAGGTCGATTCTGGCCACTGTCGACAATGGTAGGGAAGGAAGATGATCGCCGGCCATATAACACCAGTGGCAGCAAGGGCCTTTGAATGGGGTCAAGGTAGGGGTGGGGGAATAATTGAGGGTGGGTATGTGGTGTCCCTATCAAGCAGTAGAGGGGTACGAGTTTTTGTAATGTGCGGCTCCATGCAGCGGTGGTCACAGCATCCCACAGTCCGACGAGCTAGCTCGTGCTAAAAGCAAGCGTACCCCGTGGCGAACCGAGCATGTGTGTGGATGCGGGCGCAGAGTGAGGAGGTCTTCGTGTTGAAAGCAAGGAGGCGTGGCATCTGGCAACCCGTACGTAACAAAATGGTGCCCAACGTGGGGCCCACAGCGAAGTGGTGCTCCTTAATAAATAATTTTCGGACACAGGTGCGGAACACCACATAATTTATTTAAATTTTTGATTCGTTTTGGTTGGCTGTAGGCTATGCGTTTGGTATCTTGATTGGACAGAGTTTCGCGCCATCCAAATGTGTCGATGCGTAGTTGTGGTCTTGAAAATTTGATGGTTAGGCTACTGGCAGCTTGCTTGGCTGACTCACAGCTGGACAATTGTGGGAGGGGTCAAACGCCGCCGAAATTTAGATCAGATCGGGTTAACAGGTATCTCGTTCAGCTATATTTAGAGCGAACTAATGTATCGGGACCGGGTTGTAACCGGGGGGAGCTATTAAGATATCTTAGCTGGACTTTTGAAGGGCCAGCTGAATGTGTCTGCAGCGTTAGTATTTTTTTGCTTAGGTGGGCGGCTAACGATATCCAGTTTAGACAAAAGGGATCTGTCGGACTGCAGTGTCGTGTTAGGGGTTCACGAATTAAATATATTTCTTTTGGACAGTAAGTTGACAGACAACGTTAGGCGGACAGGCGTCACATCTGGAAATCAAAGTCACAACTTCACGCTACATTTCAACACATCGTTTTATCACATTATCGCATAAACCTTAATGACACAAGCTCTTGATATATATTACATATTTCCTTCTAAATTTAACATTTAGGCTAACTTAATACGCTACGATATTAATTTATTCCAGCAATTACATACATATTATTCCTTTTCTATATATTTAAATAAGATTTTTTTTGGTGGGTGCGTTGTGCAAAATGACGAACCCGTCAAAGACGAGTGTGGGGCTCAGGGGCGATGCTCCAGCAGAGCAGACTGCTATTGAAATTACGAAAGAAGATATTGGACATGACGATCAGGGCGCGCAAGCAGGAAGCGTTCCGGATGGGCAAGACTCGGATGTGGCTACAGCGAGTAAGGGAGGAGTTCAAGCGGATAAGCGGAGTCCTAAGACCGTGGCGTTGGATGCAATGGGAGAAGAGCTATTGCGGAAATTTGAGCCCATGTTCTGTCAATACCAAATGGATGTAAGCCGCTCAACAACGGACGCGGTCAAAGGATTGATTCAAACCCTGCGAAAGGATATGACAGGTTGTCCAGCTTGGAAAGTGGGGACATTCGCGAGCGAACACCTGCAAGTCGTAGAGACTGGCATTCAGAAATGGATACCGATGACACTGGATCAATCGAGGAAGATCGCATTCCTGGCAGAACCGAGGCCACAACAGGGGCGAATAAAAAGCTTACGCCGACTTCGACGAAACGCAAACGCGAGTCGAGCTTCTGCTTCGAGAGGGATGCAACCAAAGTTGTTCGTAACTGGAACCTTAAGTTTGATGGGGGGCCGAAGTCGATTCCCATCGAACGATTTTTATTTAGAGTCGAAACGCTTCGGAAGATGCACAACATTTCGCCGCAGGACTTGTATGCGAATTTTCATTTGCTTTTAGAGGGGCAGGCCCAAGAATGGTGCTGGTTGTACATGGAGGAGCATTGCGACGGAGATGTCGGAGAATATAATTTCTTTCGTTGCTCTATTGTGGAGCACTTTCGGAAGGCGGACTGTGATGAGGAATCACATCCGAAGAAACCTTAGGCCGCGAATCAAAAACTTGATTTTCGGATGCCGGATAGATACTTTAGAAGAACTGAGATCGGAATGCCGTCGGGCTGGGAAACACTTGGCGGAGTTCGAGCCGAAAACGTTCCGCAGAAAGACGGTGGAGGAGCTCGATATCGAACCAGCCGAGAAAGATCCTGATACAGTAGAGGCATTGTATAGACCGGCAAAGGACAAATTCACACGAAAAGATCCACACAGAGATGCGGGGCCTAAGAAGGCGATCGACGAGCCGGGGTGCGTAACATCCAGCACCTGCGACGACAAACTGCATCGTGTGACGTGCTATAAATGCAATCGTCCTAGCATGAGATATTGGCGGGAAAACCGGGGAGCCTTGCCAATGGTGCCAGAGCCCGGAAGCATAAAACCTCTTATGAAACTCCAAACGACGAGCGATGCGAGGAGCGAGCGGAAGGTAACACCGTTACTTTCGCTGCAGGAGAGGCAGCAGAGATACGACGCCGCCAAGAAGCGAATATTTGGAAGTGACTCTGGCTCACATATAGATGTGCCCAAAGCAGAACATAGCAGGATTTGGAAGAAAATTTAAAAAATTAGAAAACTCTCACGCGACAAAAAGAAGGAAATGAAGGCGATTGAAGGGACGGTGATCCGAGGAGGGATAGACGGCCTTACGTTAGGGTAGACATAGACGGTATTCAGGTGCAGGGATTATTGGACAGCGGACAGACAGACTGAAAGACAAGGTACATATGATGAATAAGAGTTTGAAGACTGCGGACGGTAAAACACAGGCTGTAGTAGGCAAGGTCAGTGATACGGTTAGCTGGCGCGGAAAAATGGTAGAGATGGTGCTGTATTTAGTGCCAAGTCTTCAACAGGATCTCTACCTGGGAATTGATTTTTGAGATGCTTTCGGAATTGCACCAGCAGTAGTTTCCGAACTCGATATGAGGGACCCGAACCAAATTGACCTCGCAGCAACAGACCTTAGAAGGCTGGAGCGAGTGAAAAAGCTATTTCCATCTTTTACGGAGCTCGGCCTGGGGAGGACACACGTCATGGAACACCTCATAGAAGTTTTCGACGATACGATTCCCATAAACCAGAGACATTATCCAATGTATGACGAGATTGACCGTATGCTGAAGCTTGACGTCATTGAGGAGAGCAATAGCTCCTGGAGTTCGCCAATCGTTCTGGTTGAGAAACCGGGAAAGAAACGCTTGTGCGTGGACATGCGTAAACTAAATGAGCGCACTAAAGAGGATGCATATCCGACGCAACATGTGGAAGGAATTTTATCACGGCTGAGGGAAACCTACTTTATCTCGGGAATTGACCTTAAGGATGCCTTTTGGCAAATCCCTTTGGAGAGCTCATCTAGGGAAAAACCGCGTTTACAGTCCCCGGCCGGCCGTTGTACCAGTTTAAAGTGATGCCGTTCGGACTGTGCAGCGCCAGCCAGAGACTTTGTAGACTAATGGATAAGGTCATCCCTTCTCGGTTACGAGAGCATGTATTCGTTTACATAGATGATCTGTTGATCTGTTCTCCGCATTTCGACTCTCATCTAGTGCACTTGGCGGAAGTAGCCGAATGTCTTGCAGGCGCGGTCTCACGATTAACTTGGAGAAGTCGAAATTTTGCCAAAAGGAACTAAGTAGCTCGGCTTTATTGTGGGACAAGGTCAGTTGAAAACCGACCAAGCAAAACTCTAGTCCATCAACAACCATCAAACAGCTACGGCGATTTTTGGGCATGTGCGGGTGGTATAGGCGGTTTACCCAATTTCGCCATGACGGCCGCACCGTTAACGGATTGCCTGCGAAAGAGAAAGGCATTTGCGGCGACCGAGGAGGCCATACAAGATTTCGCAGAGTTAAAGAAAGCGCTGATCTCTACGGATGTACTGGTAAACCCGGACTTCGAGAAGCACTTCTCCATTAAGTGCGATGCTTCAACGCAAGGCATTGGAAGCGTCCTATTTCGAAAGGCCCATCGCTTTCATGTCGCATAAACTGAACTCCGCGCAGCGGAACTACACTATCATGGAGTTGGAGTGCCTGGCGGCAGTTGTCAGCGTGCAGAAGTTTCACGCATACATAAAGGGCCTTCCGTTCACCATCATTACCGACCGCATGAGCCTCAAGTGGTTGATGGGGCAGAAGGACCTCTCGGGCCGTCTTGCCCGATGGAGTCTGAAGTTGCAGTCGATCGATTTTAAGATAGAGCATCGGAAAGGGGCTCAGAATGTGGTACCCGATGCCCTGAGCCACATGCATATGGAGGAGATCGTGGTTCAAGAGATGGTACCTAGGCTGGACCCGAACTCAGCGGAGTTTTCGAGCGAGGCGTATGCGTCCCTGAAACGGCGTGTCAACAAAAACGCCATTCGGTTGCCAGATCTACGTGTTGCAGACGGCGTTGTATATAAAAGGGTTCTTCCTAGGCTATCGGACGAAACGGAGGAGTCTTTATGGAAAATTTGGGTTCCAGAAGGTCTGAGAGAACCGCTCCTTAGAGAGATGCATTGCAACAGGTCCGGAGGCCATGGCGGAATCGCCAAAACACTGTACAGGTTGAGAGCTTGGTATTATTGGCCAGGCATGGCGGGAGATGTGAGAAAGTTCATTACCGAGTGTGAGCTTTGCGAATGCTCTAATTCCCCGAACATTATATCGCACGTTTTCGGTGTTCCGGAGGTCATCCACTCCGACAATGGCCGACAATTTACGTCCGAATGCTTTGCGAAGTGCATACAAGGGTATGGTGTTAAACATGTCAGTACCGCGCTTTACGCTCCACAGGCCAACGCATCGGAGCGGGTGCAACGATCCCTGCTTGCCATAATCCGAACGTATTTGAATGGGGGAGATCACCGTAATTGGGACCAGTACGTCTCAGAAGCGGCTTTCGCGCTGCGTAGCGCAATTCGCGAAGCGATTGATATGGAACCATATAAAGCCGTATTTGGGCAGACCATGATCCAACATGGGAATGCGTACGATATACTCTGAAGAGTAGGCTCATTGTGTGAAACCGAAGCAGATATTTTATCTACGCCAGATCGACTTGCGTTAATAAGGGAAAAGCTGGTAAAGGGACTAGACGAGGCGCATAGGAAGGGACAGCGAGCATATAACACAAGATCTCGTCCAATTGTATATCGCGAGGGCCAGACTGTTTACCGGAAGAACTTTAAGCTGAGCAATGATGTCGAAGGATATAATGCGAAACTCGCAGCTAAGTATCTCAAGTCGGTTATTCTTGCCGTTAAGGGTATCTCTTTATATGAGGTAGGCGACGTAAGAGGGCGTTCCGTCGGTATCTATCCCGCGAAAGATCTCCGAACATAATCTAGACATTACAAAGACATTAAAATAAGACCAGCTTTTCGAGCGCTTCATCATCGCAGCCTTAGCTAAATCACTCGCCCTGTTGCGGTCACACGGATTTAGAACAAATTTGGCCGGCGCAAATGCGACCATGAGCCACCTTTACCGAACACCTCCCACTCAGCTGACATTTCACGTTTCACTGACAAAATTTCTTACGTGCAAAGAATCTCCAGCACATTCTTTCCTTTTCCGGCAATAGTTGCTTGAGGTGGAAGCAATTCTCGGAGCTCTAATTTTAGCCAAAGACAAGCAGCAAACAATTCCTTGGCGGCACCAGCTGAACTGTCGAAAGCACCTGTCCAGGTTGAAGCGAAACCATCACGCAGAAGAGAGTGAGCGAAGAACACCAAGTTCCTACACCAGCAGAATTTTGCCGGCAACAGGGCGCGTGTACGGTGTGCGCCTAGGGAGTACTCTTTCTGTATTTGGGAGCGGCCATCCTCTGCGTCTTGAATTTATACCTCCATGGTCAGGCCCTGGGTGGCTCCAGAAACTCCTTTATGAGCCTTCAGTTATGTTGCATGCTGAATGTTGAGCCTTCATGGCAGCAAATCTGAAGAGCAAGGGTACGTGAGTGACAGATTAGTCTCGAGGAAAATTTCCAGCAGCACCCAGAGTGTCCGGTGAGCCTGTAAGTTTTTACACGTGATTTCGGGTGCATAGCAAATTTTGACGGCAGAAATCGCGAAGTTAGTGTGCGCGAAAATTTACGTGCAAGAGCTGCAACCGGCAGTTGCGCCGCACCAGGCGATTTTAAATAAGCACGTGGTTATTATATTGTGATCATCATCAACCATTATAAAACAACTTAATCCTAAGGCGATACTCCTTAAGTTCAACGACGACGTAAAGTAGCTTAAGTTTTCCTTGATAACGTTTTATTTTCCTAGTTCATCCAATTTGTTATTCGCTGAGATAGTTCATAGTCTAGTTCGCTAGGTTTGTTAATCAGGATTATTCGCGCAGTCTCACACATACGAATTTACGAATTGCTTTTGAGGAGAGTCCGGGTATAAGTTAGAAAAGCAGGTGGGGGAGATTGGTAGGGTGAACAAACTACATTGGCTTGGCACACCCGCACAAGACGTCTTGTAGGTGGTAGGCTACGTAGAGTGAATTTTGCCGCCCAAAACCCGTGCGGTCTCCGAACAGGGTCATCTAACCGTTTTGCGTTCTATCGCGTTAATATTTCTATTGAATACGTCTATTGCTTCCGAGGTTGAGTGAGATTAAGCGACAAACCCTTATACTTCGTTTGAATTAAATTTTTCATGTATATAATTGCACTAGTTATCTAAGACGAGGCCGGTTGAACAGGTCATGTATGTATATGCATATGTTTGTGCGCAGATTCGCAGTGTACAAAGGGTGAAGCCGACAGCTGTAGTTAGTTTTATTTTTAATTAATATGTCTTTATTAACAACGATATTTAGTCTTTACAACAAATAAACTGATATTGTTTTATTGTAGTTGGAACTTATAAATTATGCTAGTTTAATGAACAAATAAAACTGTCAGGAAATAAATTTTTGTAGTGGAGATGACGACTGTAGAACGGCGACTGACAAAAACTCTTTAGCTCGAACAGGTATTCGTGTATGTACACATATGTACATATATATATAGCGCGGGCGTAAGAGAACGTCATTGCTCCACTATGAGCACGCTATCGCATGATCCATTTTGCTTCTCGTTCGTGGATGTAGCTCCCAGAGTGAGTGATTTAGATAAATAAATTTAGAATTGTAAGGTGCGTTCACGCATGCCGGCCCGCTATGCCATATCCGTGGCATACGAATCCCCATAGTCGATAAATGATCCGCACAGAATTGACGGTAAATGTTAAACGCCGCTGTTACATATATAGTTTCTATGCTGGCTTGATGCTACTGTGGTATTTGCTAGATCTGATGGGAAACAAAAGAAAAAGAGGCTATTTATGTTACGAGAGTGTGTACTACATTGAGTGCTCATAAGGTGTATCGATGGGTAGACGAGAAATCTTCGACACGCAACGGTTATAATTTCCATTTTTGGTACGAACGGTAACAACACGCATCAAGTCATCGCTTCCGGGATGAGTATCGACGATTCTTCCAATTAGCCATTGATTCGGTGGTAAACGATCGTCTTTCACGATGACGAGGTCATTTACTCTCAAGTTAGGTTGTTGATTGCGCCACTTGGGTCGCGATTGTAAATGACTAAGGCAATCCGAAGACCAGCGCTTCCAAAATTGTTGAAGTTGTCGTTGTAATTTAAAATATTGTCGAGTAGGCGAGACATCCAAAACAGCTGGTTCAAGTGGAGCAAGTAATGAATCGCCGATCAGAAAATGGCCAGGGGTTAATACGGCTAGGTCGTCACGGTTCCATGTCACCACAACACAAACAAAAATAACACAAACAAAAATAACACACAAAAATAACACAAACAAAAATAACACTGTCAAAAATAACACTGACAAAAATAACACAAACAAAAATAACACAACCAAAAATAACACAAACAAAAATAACACAAACTAAAATTACACAAGCAAAAATTATAATCCTCACCCAACCGTCTTCTGATTGCTTGGTTTTTTGTCATCTCCTTTTATGCGGTCATTTATTTGTTTGGTTTGGCACTTTGCAGTGTTGTTGCACCCAGTCAGTGCATTAGGTAGGTGAATATTAATTCGCCGAAATAGAAGGTGACAATTTGGTGTATTCAATAGCGCGAATGAGAGCACAAAGCATGTTGCTCGAGCACGAGCAACTCGGTGCCCTTCCTCTTTCCTCGTCGCCCTATCTTCGCGGCAACAAAAGTTTCCGTGTCTAACCTAGACTATGCAATTGCCTAGCGCATCACATTTCTCTATCGCATCGCATTTCTCTCTCGCATCGCACTACGGAGTAGCCAATATATATTATGCGCTAAACAATATAAACTCAATCACTCACTCAACCATTTTTTTTAAGAGTATATATCACTTTAATAATGCCGCGGCAGTTATTTTCACTTAAAATTTTGTTCTATGTAGAGCCATATATTTTTCTGTATGCAATCATACATACGTATGTATGTACATACATACATATATGTATATGTTTGTATGATTTCGACTAAGAAATAACAACAATTGGGAACCAATACAGCCGGTGACCGTCTGCATAACCTCGCCCGTAGTGATGCCATAAATACAGCTATGGCCACAGAAGTTTGAAATGTTGATGACAGTTTTTCGAATTTTGACAGAAAATAAAGCGAGAAAGCTGTTTTATTACTTCGCCAGTTTCTTGCGCCATGATTTCGGTAATATGTAGATTGAATTATATTAAAAACAAATAATAAACATAAGTTGCAAACAAAATTATTTCAATATTGGTGCTAAATCTATGGCCATAGCTGTATGTAGTTGTGTTATGCACTGATATAAGTTGATAAGTTAAAAAATACTCTTTAATAACGGAGTATGATTCTTTTGGTATGACATTGTCAAAGTCAGCCTATTAGAGTGAGGTGGAGAAACTAAATGCTCGCTTCTACTTGAATTGTTTAATTTAACTATTCAGTTTCGCTATTTTATTTGCGTTGACGCCATGCCTTTGTATTTTGTGCTTAGTCAAAAAGGTAAACCCTTATTATTATACAAGAATTATCTCTATCAACTGCTTCGTGAAAATCCTTACAAAGTGACCTGGAGGTGTATTAAATATGGATGTAAAAAACAATGCAGCTGCCTCATTTACACGACAACAAGCACTCCAGCAGGTAACTAAAATTTAATCAAAAATTCAATGGGTACTTCGACGGCAATAACTCATCACTAAATCATCACATCACAATATCATATTTTAAATTATTTTCCATTTCTTTAGGGAAAATCATCACATTATCTGAAAGTGGGCATACACACCTGATATTTCTGATGTGAAGTCACGAAAAGTTGTCCACAATGCAAAAGCCCTTGCCGACAGCCTATAGGCACTGAGACTGGTGCCATTATTACGCAGGCCCTACAGGGCGTCTCATCAGAAACAGCAGCACAATTACCCCCCGTGGCACAATTGATTCGTACTGTTCAAAGAGTAAGGCAAGCGGTTAATCCTCCGATACTAACACCAGCAAGTAGGAAAGATTTGGACACAGACTGGTGAACAATTTTTATTGCATGATAGTGGTGGTAATAAGAAACGTTTTCTAATATTTGCGACAAGAGAACATTTACATTGTTTAGCAAATTGTAAAAACTGGTTTTGTGATGGCACCTTTTCGTCAGTACCAACCATGATTCAACAACTACAGGTTGTAGCAATCGTACAAAAACAACATTTACCGTTGGTATGAACTCCTTGTGTCATCAACATCTTCTTTATCTATTCATATTCGTATGTATATGTATACCCTGCATACCAAGATTTCATAGAATTCTGAAAGGTTTCACAATTTTTTTAAGAATTTTCTTTAAGAAATCATACAGAAATTTTTTTACTAGTTCTTGTCAACCGCTTCATATTGCGTTCTTTACAGATTTCTAAAAGAATCGTAACAAATTTCCGACACTCTTAAAGATTTGGGGAGCATTTGTTTGCAGGGTATATATATACGTATATGTGTATGTATACGCGGCTATGTAAATAAAGCAAAACAGACGATAATTTGACACAAGCGTGCTCATAAGAAGAAGCACAGCTTCTATCCCTATCACCTGTAATTGATGCGCCTTGGTACCGTCTATTTTCAGCCAGCTATATACTATACATGGTATGATCGACCACAAAGTTTTGCCATTAGTTTATATATTGGCCCCAAAGAAGACCAAGAAGCTATACGTCAAAATCCTGCAGAAATTGAAAGAGCAAAAGCCAGAACTAAATCCGGATGTAGTTGTCACTGATTTTGAATTGGGTTTTGTAAATGCAGTTGAGGGCCAGTTTCCAGACATATCAGTGCAAGGTTGTTACTTTCATTTTACTCAGTGTCTCATAAGCTGCTTACAGACTTGTGGACTGAAGAAACGTTATGGCGAAGATGAAAAATTTGCCTTACACATCAAGATGTTAATGGCTCTGGCTTACGTATATCACGAGGATGTAGTGAAGGTGTATCAGGAGCTAGTTGCAAGTAGCTATTATCGTAAACATTCAGCAGATCTTTCTACAGTCCTTATTTATATGACAGAAAACTGGATCGGTTATGAACACCGAGGAACTTGGCGTCAACCTCGTTTCCCAATTTATCTTTGGAATGTTTACTCAGCAGTACTGAATCAATTGGCACGAACCAATAATGCAGAAGAGGGCTGGCATAATGCTTTCAATAGGCGTGTGTCAGCCGCTCATGCCTCTATTGGGAAATTCATTGTAGCACTACAGGCAGAACAACAACTGACCCAAGTAATGTTGGATCAGCATATGGCTGGAAGATCGATTGCATCGAAGAAGCGTAAAACTTATCGAGATCTAGATACTAGACTAGAAAATGTAGTGGCAAGGTATGAATCTGAGGGTAACTAATGCAGTATTTGAAAGCTGTTGCATATAATCTTTCTTCATAAATATATGTTGTTTAGCGTAATAGATGAATTAAAATCAATGTTATAAAATAAAGTGCAAAGCATATTATTGCGTGTTATTATTCAACTGAGTTATATATATATATGTGTATGATATTTACGAGTGTGCGAACGCCTTTCTGCGTAGGCGGCCTTGGGCCGCGTTTAGGGATTATCACCCTCACAAAGTATAATTCTCTTTCTGTTTTGCGAAGAAAAGGGGCTGAACATCTTTTGCAGAGAACACCTTTCTGCGTAGGCGGCCTTGGGCCGCGTTTAGGGATTATCACCCTCACAAAGTATAATTCTCTTTCTGTTTTGCGAAGACAAGGGGCTGAACACCTTTTGCAGAGAACACCTTTCTGCGTAGGCGGCCTTCGGCCACAATTAGGGATTATAACCTCACAAAGTAGAATTATCTTTCTGCTTTGCGAAGACAAGGGACTGAACACCTTTTGCAGAGAACACCTTCCCGCGTAGGCGGCCTTCGGCCGCAATTAGGGATTATAACCCTCACAAAGTAGAATTCTCTTTCTGTTTTGCGAAGACAAGGGGCTGAACACCTTTTGCAGAGAACACCTTCCCGCGTAGGCGGCCTTCGGCCGCAATTAGGGATTATAACCCTCACAAAGTAGAATTCTCTTTCTGTTTTGCGAAGACAAGGGGCTGAACACCTTTTGCAGAGAACACCTCTCGGCGTTATTTTTGTTTATGTTATTTTTGGTTGTGTTATTTTTGTTTGTGTTATTTTTGTTTGTGTTATTTTTGTTTGTGTTATTTTTGTCAGTGTTATTTTTATTTGTGTTATTTTCTAGTGTTATTTTTGTTTGTGTTGTGGTGACGTGTTACCGGTCGTCACTGTCTGTTGTTAACCCGCACAGCGGTCGAGAATTTAGGCACGACTCAATTCTTGCCAGTACTGTGGATAGTTCTTCAAATGTGAGCGGTGTACCATTGCAAATACGTTTCAAATGAAGTTTTAGTGCCTTTACATTTGCTTCCCATAATCCCCTAAAATTTGGCGAATGTGGCGGGTTAAAATGCCACTGGATGCCCTTGTTAGCCAAAAATGGTACGATATCACTTTGAAGTGACTCACGAAATTTTTGTGCTTGTATTTTATGTACCTTGTCAGTACCCATAAAGTTTGTGCCGCAATCGCTATACATATCATGACAAAGACCGCGGCGACCAATAAAATGCACTAAAAATCATAAGTTGACATACCAGAAACGGCTTCGAGACGCACAGCTTTAGTTCCTAAACAAATAAGAATGGCAATGTAGCCTTTGTATGTGGTATGCCCGCGATAACGTGATGCTTTGAGTTCAATGGCTCCTGTGTAATCAACACCCGTAGCCGAAAATGGACGAACGTTTGTTGTAACTCTTGGTTCTGGTAAATCTCCCATTAGCTGTGTCGAACATTGCGGTCTTTGACGGAAACAGACGATGCATTTTTTAATTCTAGCTGCGATTGTTTTGCGAACATGAATTATCCAAAAGCGTTTGCGAAGAAATGCTGAGGTAAGTTGAATTCCCCCATGGAGTGTTGATTGATGAGCAAAATCAATTAGTAGCTGCGTAAAACGATGATTTTTCGGTATAATGATCGGATGCTTTTCACGGTAAGGAATTTTCGCGTGCTGTAAACGACCTCGCACCCGAATAATCTTGTTATCGTCTAGAAACGGAGTTAAGCTGATAAGATCACTTTTACTTGACACTNGTTTGTGTTATTTTTGTTTGTGTTATTTTTGTTTGTGTTATTTTTGTCAGTGTTATTTTTATTTGTGTTATTTTCTAGTGTTATTTTTGTTTGTGTTGTGGTGACGTGTTACCGGTCGTCACTGTCTGTTGTTAACCCGCACAGCGGTCGAGAATTTAGGCACGACTCAATTCTTGCCAGTACTGTGGATAGTTCTTCAAATGTGAGCGGTGTACCATTGCAAATACGTTTCAAATGAAGTTTTAGTGCCTTTACATTTGCTTCCCATAATCCCCTAAAATTTGGCGAATGTGGCGGGTTAAAATGCCACTGGATGCCCTTGTTAGCCAAAAATGGTACGATATCACTTTGAAGTGACTCACGAAATTTTTGTGCTTGTATTTTATGTACCTTGTCAGTACCCATAAAGTTTGTGCCGCAATCGCTATACATATCATGACAAAGACCGCGGCGACCAATAAAATGCACTAAAAATCATAAGTTGACATACCAGAAACGGCTTCGAGACGCACAGCTTTAGTTCCTAAACAAATAAGAATGGCAATGTAGCCTTTGTATGTGGTATGCCCGCGATAACGTGATGCTTTGAGTTCAATGGCTCCTGTGTAATCAACACCCGTAGCCGAAAATGGACGAACGTTTGTTGTAACTCTTGGTTCTGGTAAATCTCCCATTAGCTGTGTCGAACATTGCGGTCTTTGACGGAAACAGACGATGCATTTTTTAATTCTAGCTGCGATTGTTTTGCGAACATGAATTATCCAAAAGCGTTTGCGAAGAAATGCTGAGGTAAGTTGAATTCCCCCATGGAGTGTTGATTGATGAGCAAAATCAATTAGTAGCTGCGTAAAACGATGATTTTTCGGTATAATGATCGGATGCTTTTCACGGTAAGGAATTTTCGCGTGCTGTAAACGACCTCGCACCCGAATAATCTTGTTATCGTCTAGAAACGGAGTTAAGCTGATAAGATCACTTTTACTTGACACTATTTCGTGTCTTGAAAGCGCCTTAAGCTCGGCGTAAAAACATTGTTTCTGAATAATCCGAACTAAACAAATGAGACTGTCGTGTAACTCGGCAGCTGTTAGTGAACCTAATCGACGATTTTTTTTGGGAATTTGTAAGATTGTGCTTAACTCGCCTTAATATTGCAGTGATGCGTACCAAACGAGTATAAGACGAGTATCGATCGAACAAAGGCAGCAACGTTGACTAATTGTTCGAGGTTTTCTTCCTCTACAAAGGTCCAATCCGAAACAGGCCATTTGTCTTTAGATTTGCACAACCAAGTCGGGCCATGCCAATACAAATCGCAATCTATAAGTTGAGCTGGTGTTAAACCTCTTGATGAGTAATCAGCAGGGTTTTCATGTGTCGAAACGTGATGCCATTGCTTGAAGTGTGATTCGGTATGAATGAGTCCAATACGATTAGCGACGAAAACAGGCCAGCGATTGATATCACCTCTTATCCAGGACAAAACCATTGTAGCATCCGTCCAATAATAGACCTTTATTTGGTTTCCGGGGATATTTATGTGTTTTAGTACCCATTTGACCAGTTTGATGTTTAACACTGCTGCACAGAGTTCGATACGAGGAATGCATATTGGTGGTTTTGGTGTTACCTTGCTTTTGCCTGTGATAATGTTAGTATGATAATTATCCTGTTCATCTTTAACGCGAAGATATATGTCGGATGCGTAAGCTTGTGTGGAACCATCACTGAATGCATGAATTTCGACGAATTCGATTGTGGACGGTAAATATTTCAACCAGCGCGGAATTTGAATTTCCTTAATAACTTGTAGATCGAATTCAATTTGTTTCCATTCATTGAGCAAGCCCTCTGCAAGAGGATCGTCCCAATCTAAGTTGAACTACCACAAATGTTTCAGAAATATCTTCACATTGACGATAACGGGATTAATCAAGCCTAAAGGATCAAATAGTCTCGATATTGCCGGAAGCACGGTACGATTTGTAACGGATTTATGGTTGACACTGATATCAAAATTGAGCTTATAACGAAAACTGTCGCTATTTGGCTGCCAACGCATGCCTAATGTTTTCATTGTTTCATCACTGTTTAACTCGAGAGCAGTCGAACTACAATGTTGGTCTGGGGGAATTAATTTGAGTAATTCCGTCGAATTGCTAGCCCACTTGTGAAGTTTCATGCCGGCTGAAGCTAAGGCTGCTTGTGTTTGATTCCGAATTTCAATAGTTTGTTCCACAGTTTCATTTCTTGTGTAAACATCATCGACGTAAGTCTCTCTCATTAACACTGGTTCGGCCAACGGATAACGCTGACGTTCATCGCGCGCTAACCGATGTATAGTTTCGTTTGCCAAGTATGGTGCTGACGCGGTGCCGAATGTTACCGTTGTAAGTTTATATTCTGTAATTTGACCATCTGGGTTGCGCCAAATAATTCGTTGGTATTCAGAATCTTCTTCATGCATATCGATACAACAGAACTTTTTTTCGATGTCCGCAGTGATGACGTAAACATGTAGACGCCAGTTCAATAAAACTGCTAGCAAATCGTTTAGGAGTCGTGGACCAGTGTAAAGAATGTTATTTAATGATTTACCATTGGAAGATTTGGCTGAAGCATCATAAACAACGCGACACTTTGTTGTCAGGCTATCTTCCTTAATCACGTCATGATGAGGCAATGTGCAACATGAATACGATGGTTGATAGTTGTGGAACTGCAAATATTGTTCTTCGGTAGTTGTGACATGCTTAATTTGATTGAGATCGAAATACTCTTTAATTGTTGCATTGTATTGATCTCGGATGTTGGGATTGTTGTTGAATTTACGCTCAAGTGAATAAAAACGATTAAGTGCTGCTTGGCGTGTCTTTCCTAACGCCAAATTAGGATCAAAACGCGTTTTCAATGGCAGACGTACTAAATATTTGCCATTTGGCTTACGAACTGTAGTGTTTTGGTAGTAGTTTTGACACCATATCTCCTCAGGTGTATATTGTTCCTCCATTGGAATACTTTCAAGAGCGTAAAACTGCTTAACAAACGCATCCAAATTTTTCAATGAAATGTGAGAACAATTTGTTATGATGTCTGATGTTTCCGGTTTTGAAATTGATATTGCTTTACCCGATACAATCCAGCCGAAAGCTATTTGTTGTGCAATGGGTTCATCGCTTTGACCCTTTCGTAGACCCTCCATGATTAAATCCGAAAATAGGTCTGATCCGATAAGTAAATCGATAGGTGCTGATCGATAAAATTCGGGATCAGGCAATTCAAGATCACGTAAGTGAGGCCAATCATGATAGTTGATAGTTTTGACTGGTAAATCTTCGGTAACATTTTTAACGATTGAAGCTATCACGTCGAGTTGGAAATTTTCATCGATTCGCGACTGAATTGAAAATTGAGTGATGAATTTTCCCGATGTGCATTGACCATTTGTTAGTTTGATATCAGTTCTGATAGGCCAGCGTCTCAACTTAAGTGTTTGGGCAGCACGCTCGCTAACTAGAGCTCCGGAGGAGCCTTGATCGATGAAGGTACGCAATAAAATGACAGAGCTGTCAGCACACTTAACTTTGACTACCGCTGTGGGTAAAAGTACATTGGTTTTCGAAGTGAACTTGGTTACGTTCGACAGTAATGGGACAATTTTCGAGCGAATGCGATTAGCACTGATGGTACGATTAGTTGATAAGGACGTAGGCGATGTCGCCGCTTCGCGGGCAAATGATGATGAATTGTTTATGGGTGGAGGAAAATGCAATAATGTGTGGTGTCGTTTACCACATTGTTGGCAGTTCCGATTACTTGGGCATGTAGAAATCAAATGTGTAGAACTAAGACAATTGACGCAAAGCTTGTTGTTATCAACGATAGTTTTGCGCTCGAAACAATCCATTGCTAAAAATTTCGGACAACGTCGAATGATGTGCGCTTCTTTACACGCGGTACAATTAATGTGTTTACTGTCGATCGAACTTGTAGTATAGTTCACCCTTGTCTCCCGACGAAAATTAGGTTTAAGGTTTGATTGTGATTTTGAACTCGACCTTTGGTGGACAGAAAAAGCCACTTTTGAGTCACTATAGCTCGATTTTAATTCAATTGCCTCGAGCGTACGATAACGAACTTCTATGAAGTCACAAAATTGTTTAAATGTTGGAATATCCTTTGAATTTCCCAAATCTTGTTCCCAGAAGTGATGTCTTTCACGAGGTAGTCTACTTATAAGAAAATGTACAAAAACTTGATCGCATTCATCAACCTTGATACCTAAATTGCGTAATGCACTGAGGCACGAACGTGATGTGTCGATTAAGTTTTTCAACCTTGTTGAATTCTCCTTGGCCACATTCGGTTGAGATAAAAACAATTGCATACAATGAGTAAACAAAACTCTAGAATTATTGTAACGACCTACCAACGTTTGCCATGTTACGTTGTAATTATTAACAACTTCATAATATCATCATCGAGACCATCAGGCCAAGCTAGGCGAAGATAATTAAATTTCTCGATATTAGAAATTTGAATGTTATTAGGAATTAGACGGAGATAAGCATCATAAAAGGCAGGCCAGTTGGTGTAGCTACCACTAAAGCTTGGCACTGTTAATTTCGGTAATCGAACAGCCGGTGCAATTGTTTCGTTTCTTGCCAGTGTTTGATTATTTGCTGCGCTTGGGTCTGCCATAGAATAATGTCATTGGATATTTGATTTTGAATGCTTCAACGATTTCACTTCGAGCCGATAAATACAATTCCTCGAAATTCCTCAGTATAGTAGGAGTGATCGGTCTCGAGTTCCGACCGAAGTAGTTGAGCGTGATTTTTCTCAAATTTGTGGTAGCAATGCGTCAATGTTTCGATTCTGGTTTCAAAGTATGTAATAGTTTTTCGCGCTTCAGGGTCCTTTTTGAAGTTTTTTAGCGCCGTGTTGACTTGACGATATAAATCCAATTGCAATGTATAGATGTCCAACGGTGAAGTTTCGGAATTCATTTTGCTGTAAACCAAGCACTCAAGACAACAATAAGTACACACTCACCTCGTTTTCTCAAACGTTCGCTGTGATCCGAGTAATTGTGGTGTTGATTTTGTGTCCAAAGCAGAGGTCACTTGAAAGTCAATCTGCGATGTTCTTCGATGATATTGCAGCGCCAACTGTTCTTTATGTGCTGCCTACTGCGATTACGGTAAACGAGCCAACGATGATAATTTGTTGGTCGAAATTTGCGAGACAGAGCAGTGGAATCCAATGTGAAAGCAGCAACAACGGGATCGATTTGCTTTGTGGTGAACGATATCACCTCGACAGAAGAAAAACTAATGATGAGCCGGTGTATTTGCACAGTTATCTATTCGATTTGATGCTCCAAATTGTTCACAGTGACACAGTTTGATGATAATGTTATCCATTAAACATTTGCTAAAATGTCAATTGTGTTATCGTTGTAAATGCAAATTTTGCAGATTAGCCTCACCCGGGGCACCAAATGTTTGTGCGCAGATTCGCAGTATACAAAGGGTGAAGCCGACAACTGTAGTTAGTTTTATTTTTAATTAATATGACTTTATTAACAACGATATTTAGTCTTTACAACAAATAAACTGATATTGTTTTATTGTAGCTGGAACTTGTAAATTATGCTAGTTTGATAAACAAATAAAACTGCTAGGAAATCAATTTTTGTAGTGGAGATGACGACTGTAGAACGGCGACTGACAAAAACTCTTTAGCTCGAACAGGTATTCGTGTATGTACACATATGTATGTACATATATATATAGCGCTGGCGTAAGAGAACGTCATTGCTCCACTATGAGCACGCTATCGCATGATCCATTTTGCTTCTCGTTCGTGGATGTTGCTCCCAGAGTTAGTGATTTAGATAAATAAATTTTGAATTATAAGGTGCGTTCACGCAGCATACATAGTTTAAGAATAACGTGTAGTGAGTAAGCGGTTGTGTGAATAAATTGATTATGAATTGTTAATCGAATTAACGTGTGAAAATTGATTCCAGATGTGGGCGTGTAGACGGACGGACATTGGACGATGGACGGGGTAGAATGAAAGCGTAGGCGACACGCGGCTTATAGTTCGGGGTCGAGGACGATTCTGCCCACTGTCGGCCATGGTAGGGAGGGAAGATGATCGCCGGCCATATAATACCAGTGGCAGCAAGAGCCTTTGAATGGGGTCAAGGTAGGGGTGGGTTAATAATTGAGGGTGGGTATGTGGTGTCCCTATCAAGCAGAAGAGGGGTACGAGTTTTTGTATGGTGTGGTTCCATGCAGCGGTGATCACAGCAACCCACAGCCCGACGAGCTAGCTCGTGCTAAAAGCAAGCGTACCCCGTGGCGAACCAAGCATGTGGGTGGATGCGGCCGCAGAGTTACGTAACAAAGTTCATAACAATTTTCGAATTGTTTAACTGATAAGCTCCATCGCATATCAATGTCGTTAAGTCCATTAATTACGTACTTGACGATTGACTGATCGTCCAATGCACCCTGTCTACCGACTGCCAAAATACGATGATAAAACACCTCCGGAGTTTCGTTTAGCATGCGGCGCATATTATGAGTTTTATATGAATATCTGCCATATTTGTTATGCGGGAAATTTACGTAAAAAGTCATTAACAAACTGTTCCCAGTCTACATACACCGCAGATGCAGAATCTAACCACAATTTGGTACACCCTTTAAGCTTTGTGCTGACTCAAAACAACAACACACGATCTCTCCAACCATAAACCTAGCGAAGCTGCTTGATTCGTCCTATAAATTGAACGGACGACAAGTCTTTAACACTCGGGTCGAATGTTGGCAGAATAGCAATAACGTCTTGTATATTCCCAAACTCAACCCCTACACCACGCTGCCCATTTGCATAAAGTTGTGTTGGTGTCGGTATTGAACTTTGACAAGCATATGTTGGCATTGTTGTATTCGTTTCATTAAACTGCACATGTCGCGGCATCGACAAAACATTCGTGTTGTGGAGTGGCATTGTTGTTTCTACGCTGTACGGACAATACACCGGCGCCCTTGTTGAGCCAAACATATAGCTTGTTACCGCTGGTTCATTGTAGCTGACCGCTTACTGTTCATGTGCACAAGAAAGAGAAAAAACACTCGTCGCTCGAAAATCCCGTGTGTACATTTCCCTTGCATATGATAATGTCGGTGCCGCATTAGAGTAAGAAGGGCTGACTTCCAAAACGTCAATTGCTTTGCATACGTACAAAGTATAATGTCCCATAACGCCGAACTACAAAACGTTGACAATGTATGCTTTTCCAAAACGCATTCGAAAAGTTATCGAAACGCATCGCTAGAGCAATCAGCGCATCAGAAACAAAGTTGATGCTTCGTTTGTTTTTGGTTACCATTGGTGTTTTAAAAATGGAAAATTCAGAAAAATTGTTCATTGCTAAATTGAATATTTAAAATATGCAATGTATAAGGTTGCAATGTGTCGCAACTCTGCATGTACAAACAGTTTGAATACCGCAGTATAAAAGTTTCCAAACATTGTATTGATACGTTTTGGAAGTCAGCCAAGGTTGGCATGTCGTCGCCAACCCTTCCCCTTCTCCAACTGTCGGCGTCAGTTCAAATGTAGGCGCTGTACCGAACATTCTGGTAGCTTGGCATAACGATAGCTTCGCTTCCACATCATACTGCTTTGGCGATGATGCAATGGCTGCTTCAGGACAATGATTACCTTCCACCATTTCCTGCACTTCTCTTGAATTGGTACAATTCACTTCTACACTCGATTCAACGCGTAATTAGTTGATTGTGCATTCTAATTAGCGCAACCGGCGTTCAATACTTACGTTCATAGCACTTTCGAAACTCTCGTTAAATCGTTGCGCGCATAGCCATTAGATAAGCTTTGCCGTGTTACCGGCAGTGGGCAGTTCCAATTCCCGCAAGCGCTGACGCAATTCTGCGAGAGTTAGATCTCTTATCTTCTCTGGTTTGTCCCACTTTCAGAGAATTGTCAAGATATTCCGGATAAGCGGTGTTCATTTATATCAATTTATTCAGTTTTTAAAATGTTAATTATTGTACAGCACAAGATTATATACACTTGCTTGTTTCAACTGTCCGTTTTGTATCTTCGTCAGGTGTCGTGTTGATGCTAAGTAGTTGAGGTTGCAGAGTTGCATTTTCTAGTACTTGGCACATGCATGTATATTATGGTGATTGGCTCGGTTTTTCCAAACCGATTTCCACAGGCTTTTTGGAGATTATTTAGGCGTTTTTTTAATCATGACTTTTTGAATATCGAACATCGGATTTTTCCATCGAACAAATCGATTTTTTTTTATTTTTTTTTTTAATTTTTGACGCCTCAATAAAAAATTTAGAGTTTTTCGAAGTTTTAAAGGCTTTTTCCAGTTTAAGGAAAACCCTAAAGGGTTACTCAATGTCTGGTTAAAACTAATCTGCGGTTAAACATCGTTATCGACGTCTTCAACTCCATGCTAAGTCCTACTACTCAATGCGAAAAAGTAAGAAAAAATGCAATAAAGTATGGAAACTAAGTAAAAGAAAACCGGTCTAACCGGCGTTTTACTTAATTTCTCAATCGGGAAAACGTTTTTTTTTTTCAAATTGCAACTTTTCGAGTAACTCGAAAACCGGTTTTGTAAAAAAGGCGAATAATCGAACACCCTAATGCACATATGAATACACAGAATTCTTAATCTTCTTAAGCGAAAATGAAATTAAATTAATGAAGTGAATTTAATCTTTTAGGCGAAATGATGACCAAATTATCCATTGCTACCTTCTTATTTTCATTAAATCCGGAAGTTTTCTCACTTCTAAATTTTGTCTGTAAATAAAAGTAATGATACAAAAAATATAAAGAATTGATAAACACACAATTCATTCATTTTGCTTATAGTGTCAAATATCACTACACTTAGAGCTTGCGATATAAATAACGCAAGGTATTTACACCACACTTTCAAAAAGCCCACGGGCTTTATTTCCTTTGCGAAAGGGCAGCAATGACCGCGGCCTTTATTTCGCAATGAAAAGGAAATAACGCCAACTTGATTTATTTCATAAGAAAGGAAATAAAGCCCGTGAGTAGTATCTTCTCTGGCTTTATTTTACTGAAACATTCCAATTATGTATACAGGCATACATTTTGCATAAAATGGAACGTATTGTAAACGAATTGCTCTCTATTTTTGCATAGAGTGTAGTTCTGCGTTAAATTCCCTTCTGCAGTATACGCATAAAATCGAACGGTATTTTTGCCAACAAATATTTAGTTCAATGTTATCATATTAGTTAGTTTTTATTTAGAACAGGTTTTGGATGTACATATTCTAAAATGGAGACAAGAGCCACAACAAAGATGAAACAACGCCCGCGGGCTTTATTTAATTTTTTAGTACATGAACCCCCGAGTATTATTGCCATATCGAAAGGGAGATAATGCCCGCCGGCAAAAGGCAATAAAGCCCGCGGGCTTAATTTCTTTTTCGAAAAGGCAATAACGCCCGCGGGTTTATTTCTTTTTTTTTAGGAAATAAAGCCCATGAGCGTTATTTCCGTGGGCCTTATTGCACTCCACCCAGAAGCATGTGACTAGTTTAACGGGATTTAGATACAAAAACCAATTTAAATGAGTAATTATGCCAAGTATTTCCGTAATATATATACTTTTTTAAAATATAAGTCACGTATATAAGGAAACAAAACTTTCCCTCTCCACATTCCCAGTAACAATTCAAAATAGAGCAGTTTTTTCACTTAACAACACTATCCTTCAGGTCGCGTATTTTTTAACCGACCTGGCTGAACTCGGATAAATAGCCGACTTTGTGTTGTTGCTTTGCGTGTATTTCGTCATTTAAGCGAGTGTTTTTTTTGTAGCTCAGTTGCAAAAGAATGCACCTATTATCTTTAATGTGCAAATTTGAAATGGCTAAGGATTTACGTTGATTTTTAATATTTTTTTGCAGACGAAAGAATGAACGAAATTTTTTTACATGGGGGAAGGTTTATTTTCTTTTTCCATTGCCATATTATTGCCTTTTTATAATCCGGCAACATTGGCTAAAAATTACGAATTATTATTTTCTTTGCAAATAGGTAACGTACAGACGTAGTATATTTCACAAATATTTAATTCTGATAATCTCAAACTTGTAGTGTTTTTGGAGGAGAGGGAGTGACGTAGTGTTCGGCTTAAAAAAGGAGTGAAACACTACGATCAGCGTGAAAACGGCAACTCTGTAATCGTAACAATTGGTGTCAGAATTGGGATTGTTAAATAAATCCCGAAGGATAAACATTCTGAAAATGGCAAAAATTCAAGACCTAAAGATTGAGGAACTCAAACAGCAGTTGGAGAAGCGAAGTTTAGCAACATCCGGAAGAAAAGTGGAGTTACTATCACGGCTGCGAGGCTTTGGAAAAGGAAGGCATCGACGTTGACAAATACGACTTCCATCGCGAGGACAAGACGACATCCACGAAGGGCGAACAGAAGGATGAGGCTGTTTGTTCGTCAAAGGATGTGCAGCAGACATCCGGGTAGGTTGAAGAACAGCAAAAGGCTCCTCGTTCATCAACAGTTATGGACATGAACACGTTATTAGTAGCCATGTCGCAGATATCATCGCAGCTGTCATCACAGCTGGAAGCACAGGAAACGTATATGTCATCGCAGCTAAATGAAAAGATTACTCAGCTGCAGGAGAATTTATCCAAAGATAACGCGGAACTCAGAGGGAGACAGGATAAAATCGAGGAGCGCCAAGGCAAAATCCAAGCGCTAATTAAGGATAAAAAAGACAAAGTCGAAGCGAAAGTGGACGAGTTGGAAGGCCGCCTTCGAGATTTGCAGATGAATCATCCAGCTACTTTGACGAGCGCTCCTAAGGAAAAGCCCCATCCTTTGAGGGCACGACTCCTTTCCAGGTCTTTAACCTCCAGTTCGAGAAGACTGTTACAGCAAATCAATGGAGCATGGAAGATATATCCGCTGCACTATTCGTTGCATTGAAATGACGTGCAGCGGATATCCTGCAGACTATTCCTGTCTGTGAAAGGAACAGTTACGATGCGTTGATGGGTGCCGTGAAGAGACGTTATGGTATCGAGCACAGGAGATAAGATTTACCAGATGGAGCTGGAGAAATTCGCCTCAGAAATCGAGAGGTTGGCTCACTTGGCAATTGGGGACGCACCTGGTGAGCACCTCGAAAGGTTCATCAAGGGAATGCGGGACATGTATACCAAGCGAAAGACGTATGCGAATCCAAAGCCAACATTTGCTGAAGCTGTCTCGTTTGCCCAGACACGTGAAACGGCGACGCACCTAAGTAGACCAGCCTACAAAGTTCATCGAGTAGAAATGGACACATCTGACGTGATGAACGAGATCTTGAAAACACTCAAGTCGATGGCAGAGAAAAAGGATGGCGCTGTAAATTGCTTTAGTTGCGGAAACCAGGTCATTTTGCACGCGATTGTATGACGGTTACCAGCAGTTCGAACAGTTCAGCAATACGTAAAGGCAGAGCTGAGGAAGATGAGCCCAACTCCAATTAGTTGTTAAACTAAAACGAGCCAGCAGAGAAGGGCGCCCTGGCTCCCGAAATTGAAAGCCCCATAATCTCCGTCTCGCGAATCGGCAGAAATGCGAGAAACGTTACTGTTGGTGGATATGTGAATGGACATGAGCGAGTACTAATTGTAGATACGGGTGCATCACATTCCATTATTCGATCTGATTTGGTCACTAAAGAGGTAAGGCCATTACCTGGAGCAAGTTTGAGGCCAGTAACTGGTGAGAACACCCAAGTTGTAGGAGAGGTAACATGCAAACTCGCAATAGGGAATGTGACGGTGTTACACAAGTTCGTAGTCGCGGAGATTGTGGATGAAGTCGTTATTGGAGTAGACTTCTTATTTGATCAAGGTATGCAGATCGACATGAAGAACAGGATCATGACGTATAACAACATGGAAGTGCCCCGTAGCTTTGGGTATGATGGCCCGTACAGCAACAAGCGAGTGAAGCAGTTGTTTGCGCAAAGATTGATGGAGATTATGAGACAAACAAGTTGTGGGTTGTCGAAGCAGCACAGAATTCTACACCGGACGTACTTATTGGTAAAACCCTGGCTAAGACGAAAAAAGATGGACGCATTCCAGTTCGAGTACTTAATGAGTTCAAATCGCCAATCAAACTCCGAAGAGGAACTGTACTGGGGCAATGTCGAGAGGTAGAGGCAATCTTCCACTGCGGAAAGCTACCTGAAAGCGATTCCACCACAAGGCTAAGGAAGATACTCAGATACTCCAACATATTCGACAAGGATGGCAACACTCCTGGCAGGACCAACGTTGTGAAACATCGCATTGATACTGGCGATGCAAGGCCAATCCGTCAAGCTCCTCGGAGTGTTCCACTAGCCAAATCGGAAGCTGTAAGCCAAATAATAAAAGAAATGAGCGAGAGTGGTGTGATTGAACCATCAGCGAGTCCATGGAGTTCGCCGGTAGTACTTGTGAAGAAGAAAGATGGTTAAATGCGGTTCTGCGAAGACTACCGGAAACTAAATGTTGCGACGAAAAAGGACAGCTATCCACTTACCAGGATCGATGATACTCTAGACTCGCTGACTGGAACAAAGTTGTTCTCAACACTCGACTTTAAGCGCGGTTATTGGCAAGTGGAGGTAAGTGACGAAGACAAGGAGAAGACAGCTTTCACGTTGGAGATGGTCTGTGGGAACTCACGGTGATGCCCTTTGGAATATGCAACGCTCCTGCCACTTTTTAACGACTTATGGACCATGTGCTGAAGAGACTGCAATGGAAAACATGCTTGGTGTATCTAGACGACATTTATTGTGTTGGGTAAAAGCTTAACAATTTGGAAGAAGTTTTCCAGAGGATAGCTAGCGCTGGTCTTAACCTAAGTCCTAAAAAGTGCTCATTATTCAAGAAGGAGGTAAACTACTTAGGACACAAGGTTACAACGGAGGGCGTCTGAACTGCGAAGGAAAATATAGAAGCAGTAAAGGATTGGCCAAGACCTACGAACCTGCACGAACTACGAAGTTTTCAGGGGCTATGCACCTACAATCCCCGATTTGTTCCGAATTTCGCCAGCGTTGCTAATAGCCTTCATGAGCTCACTTGGAAAAATAGAGCCTTTGAGTGGAACAAGGAGCACGAGGAGGCTTTCCAAGCTCTGAATGAACGGCTATGTACTGCGCCTATGCTAGCGTATACAGTTCCAGGTGCAACCTTAATTTTGGATACGGATGCTAGTGGTTATGCCATAGGAGGCGTATTGTCACAGGTAATTGATGGACAGGAGAAGGTAGTTGGCTACTATAGCCGGTCGATCGGAAAACCCTGGAGGGAGTGCGTCAAATAAATCCACAAATACCTCTATAGTTTTTAAGTAATTTGTTGTTAAAGTTGCGAAATTCACCAAATATGTTGCTGCAAATTGCATTCATTTTATCATCCAAAAGTGTATGAAATAGATAAATGTGACTTAGTTGTAAACACTTTTAATGCACATGACCATTTTGTTTTAAGTAATATGGTATTTTTGTTAATTTAACCACGATAAAACATTTATTAAAGTAGTGAAGTAGTAAACATACGTTGTAACTGAACACCGAAGTTGGTGCTGCCAGGCCATTTTAATAATGTGAAAAGTGATATCGAAGAATTTTTGACTCCATATTTTAGGTTTTATAAAATATTGGCTTTTATTGCAAAAAACATAGCGTCGCAGGCGAAAATTTGGAATAAAAAATCGCGAGTGAAAAATGCAAACAAATTTATCATCTCTCACATTCGGATGCGATCGACAAAACATTTTCATTGCGTTTCATTCGCGATCGAAAAAAGCAAAGAAATTTCCTCTCACTCGAATATGAGAAGTCCGAGCATTGCCGATGTCGGCCTCTCATAAATGAGAACACCGATGCAAGTAATCTATTCGCGATAAACTTATCGCGAAAAATTTTCAACGACGTTGTATGGGAGATAGTTTTCGCATTTGTTTTAGTTATGCATACAGCATACATACATATGTACATTAGCCCAAGAGCCAGCGACGGCCAGACCTTCGTTATTTTATAAAGGCTGAACGCTTCTCTATGTATGCCCCCAACACAGGTAATAACGAACCCAGACTATGAAATTTGGATAGGGGAACAGACATGGCTGAGCAGATAGACGATTCGACATTCTGCACAATGAACGACGACGCACCCACCAGGATTATAGGCAGCCGCTGCAGCTCGCCAGACATAACAATAGTCAGCGCTGGTCTGATAAACAGCGTATCATGGCGACCTATGCTGACATTGGCATCAGACCATCTGCCCATAGTCATCTCGATCGATAAACCAACCGACTTTGCTTCCGCGGAACACCGGACCTATATCAAATTTTCTAAAGCTGATCGAAAAGGCTTCGCGGACTTTACTGAGAGCACCTTCGCTGCGCTCCCCACACCAACCGACCTTGGTGAACTTAACTTCCACAGGATTGTCAATGCTGCTGCAGCTCGCTTCGTACCGGCAGGATCCATCACGGACCCCCGTCCTATCTTCCCTGCTGAAGCGGCTGTTCTAGCCGATGAGCGTGGCAACCTTCGTCAGGCAGATCCCGGAAATCCCCGTATAAGGGATCTCAACGCGGAGATTCGGCAGCTTGTGAACGTACGTATGCGGAAAAAGTGGGAAGAGCATCTGAAGACTTGTAACTTCGCCTCTGGTGTGAGTAAGCTTTGGTCAACCGTGAGGTCACTGTCCAATCCGAAGAAGCACGAAGACAGGGTCGAAATTTCTTTCGGCCACCATGCTTCTTCGGACCCGGAGCGATGCGCGAGCTTTTTAGCCGGCTGTTCATACTGCACCCCCGGCGGACAAAGCCAAGCGTCGAGTGGCCAGATACAACCATATAAAAATAATAAGCTGCAACCTGACGCCAAGCGATAGCATACAAGACTTCCAAGATAAACTCGACGGAAGATACGGCCATGAACTTGGAAGGACCCTTTCGGATGGCAGGAGACCTAAACTCAAGAGCCACGGAGTGGGGGATGCCAAACACGGACTCCAGAGGCAAACGCGTGCTAGAAATGTCAGCCCGACTCGGATTTATAGTGCTCAATACTGGCGCAGCAACAACCTTCCGAAGACCAGGATGCGAGGAAACCACGCCAGACATCACACTAGCATCAGAAGGCATAGCAGGCACCATAAAGGAATGGAAAGTATTGGAAGATTACACTGGTAGCGATCACCACTACATCTCTTTTATAATAGACTCCAAAAACGATGGTTTACGAAAGAAGATGCAATGTAGCACTCGCAAATGGAATGTCTCGAAATTAAATAGTGAAGCACTACTATCTGAAATAGATGCGCATGGCTCAGAAGAATCCTCTTACAATAACGCAATGGAAATAGTAGAGACTACAATGAAAATGATCTCCAGAGCCTGTACCAAAGCGATGCCGACAACTGGAAGCAATCGACACAAAACACCTGCATATTGGTGGGCGGAAAACATAGCTCAACTAAGACGAACATGCCTCCACCTGAGGCGTACTTACACCAGGGCCAGGCGTAGAAGTGCTGCAGTCGAAGAGGCACAACTATACCAAGCTGCTAGAAAAGAACTCAAACGAGCAATCGAAGCCAGCAAGAACAGAACGTGGAAAGAACTGCGTGAGGATATAAACAGAAATCCCTGGGGTCTCGGATACAAGGTGGTAATGAAAAAACTTGAGGCCATGGCAAAACCACCAGAGCTTAGCGCTCAAAAAATGGACTATATAGTAAGCGAACAAAGAAATGGAGCCTATCATCGCTCTTCAAGAAATACAACCGAAGACGCCCGCCGCAAATTAAACCAGAATATGATAAGAAGACAGGCATGGCTCGACTCACACGGTCTTAAACTTGCAGCAGAGAAAACCGAGCTAATACTCCTAACCAAGAAGCATATTCCCTTAGAAGTGAGCATGAAACTGACCGGCATTAAATTAAAGACGGAAAGAGTAATAAAGTACTTAGGCGTAAGGCTAGACCCCTGACTAACGTATTGGGCACAAATGCAGCACGCAGCCGCAAAAGCAGCAAAGGTAACGGCTTACCTAAGCAGATTAATGGAAAATCAGCCCTATTCTGCATTTCGACTGGAATCGAAAATTTCTCCGTTTCTTTGGTATTCTGCGTTCCGTTTCCTTTCGATCAATCTTCGAAATTTACGATTATACCTATTCTACATTTCGATCGGAGTTCCGTTTTTCTAAGTTGCAAATTTGTTGACGGAGAACGTTTCGATTGCTATTTTCGTGGGTTTAAATAATAAAATTGTATAAAAAATTAAGTAAAATATACTGTGCATGATTGTAAGTCATCATAAATGAATTTTCTCGATTTGTGTGTTTTCGCAGCGGTAATACGGGCAATACGAAAAATTGGCTCAAATATTAGCAACCAAAAGGGATATTGCGCGAGGTTTTCAAAGAGGAAGCACAGGCGTTTTTGTTTTCATTATCTATAAATAAGACTGTGATATGCACTGAATACAATTTATTCTTTGTATATAAAATTAATACAAGTATGTACATACATACATACATACATAAAATGTGAAGTTACATAAAAAAGATGCTTTTATTATTGCACCCGTTTTTACTAACTTTTTAAAAAGAGGTGCGTATGATATCGAATTCGAATTTGCAATGGAGCTTTGTTCTTCCCCTCTTCCTGACGGCTTTCAAATGTAATTCATTTGCGTTCAAATCTTCCACTCTGTAGTAAATGCAAATGTTGTGGGGTGCTCAAACAACGTTTATAATTTCACTGGCTTTGAGCGATGAGTAATACAGTTCGCGATGAATTTATGACTCTTCACTCATCTGAGAAAGATCAAACATGTTCCTAAATCTCCGCTCTTCAATTTCCGCATCAGCAATCTTGGACTCGTTCTCCTCTTCAAGCAATAACGCCGCGGCTATGGATTTCATTTTCATTTCATTTTTATAATTATGTTTCCACTTAAATAAAGCACAAACGAAATTTTATTTTTAAATTACAATGATGCTAGATATATTTAGTTGTTACAAATATTTACAAACTTTAACTTCATAAGCTGCTATAGTTTGGTGGCAAATATTTATTTTGTTTTGTTTCGATTTCACACATTCCTAGGCAAGCAGCTGATTTCGAAAGAAGTTTTCTCTCTTCCTCTTCCTCTTTCGATTTGATCGTAACGCAGAATACCTAAGTTCGATTCTTGGTGGACCGACCCAAAGTAAAAGAAAACTTCTAATGTCCACAACCTTGAATATTTTGCTATACGGAGCGGAGATCTGGGCTGACACCCTACAGAAAAATAACCGTTGCAAGATACTTTTTAGAGCTCATCGCACAGCAGCATTAAGAGTAGCCTCTGCGTACCGTACAGTGTCCGGCGAGGCAATACTAGTTATAAGCGGAAGCGGCCCATTGACCTGCCAGCAGCCGAACGCAAGAAAATGTGGGGGCTTAAGTTCTTTTTGCATCGGAAAGGTAGTCTCTCAGAGGTGGTCCCATACTAATCTGGTTGAGATCCGGTCAGTGGATCATGAGATATATATATATATATTTTTTTTTTTATGGGAGTTGAAGTCGGTTTTTTTTTTGCTAAAAATTACTTGTTTCGATCGCGAATGAAGAGCACCGGAAATTTCTTTGTCGATCGCATTCCGAATGTGAGAGATGATAAATTTGTTTGCATTTTTCACTCGCGATAAAAGAATGCAAAAATAATTGTGCAATATTCTTGACCGCGAACGTGAGAGAATGTGAGTGAGAATTTCGGAACCCTGCTTATAATACAGCCATTTCGATTTGTTTGCTTGTTTACTTTGTTCAAGAAAAGTAGTAAAATGGTTTATATTTTTAAAAATAAAATAAAATACATTTAGTGTACACAAATCACACGTGAACATTGAAAATCGTGCATTTATGCAAGTGCAAGTGATAGCTGCACTTTTTGTATGAAAATTTGCTGATGGAAGTGCAAACAATTTAAACAACAAATTACTTAAATACTAGCATTAAAAAAGTGAAAATGGTGAGAATTTATGTAAACATATCTATTTCTTATGAACCTCGTAAAGTTTCAGGAGAAAATTCGTTATAGTTTTGCTAAAACACAAACATGTCGATGCACACTAAAGTCAACCCCTATAACGACTTTTCTACTGAAACGACGTATTTTTTATTCATTCCCACGACAGCCGGTTCTACGTGCCGGAATGACTCGGGTTTTACCCGACAAAGGGCTGTTGTTTCGGCGATCTAACCCCGTTTAGGTCGGCGAAGTATCTCTGAAGCTGTTCGTCCATAGAGCCACATTTGCTACGTATTCTTCTGCTCAGGGCTGGCATCGAGTCAAACCCAGGGCCAGAAACCTACACCTGCTGTGTATGCCAGAGACACTACACCACAACTCCACCTCAGTCAAGTGCAATGCTTGCGACGGGTGGAGTCACCTCAGAGTGTGCTCAGGACTACGGACCCATCGGCAGTGGACCAAATCATTTGTGGCCCCCTGCTGCTCAAACAGAGCAGCCTTCTCGGCTAACCCCAGTCCACCTGAGCAGCTCAAAACAAACACCACAACACAATAACACAATAGACCACACCACATAACAACACGTCTCCCGAACCACATGAAGCTCCTTTACTGTAATGGAATTCAGAGCAAGATCGAGGAGATAACCGTCTTTATGGGAAGGCATGGTATATTGATAGCTGCGGTCCACGAGACGAAGTTGCACAAGATTTCAACATTGTTGAATTGCGCCGGATACAACGTGCACCGTCGAGATCGCGAGCGAGATAATGGTGGTGGCTTAGCGTTCACCACGCACCACACCGTGCAGTATCGTCTTATCGAAGCCGACATCGACCGCAAGGATACCACCCTAGAATATCAGGACATTGCTATCCGGCCAGGCGATGACGAGCTCGAAATATTTAAACTGTCACTAACTCACGCTGACATAGGTGCGCTCCTCAGAGGTGAAAACCGTATGGTAGTTGGTGACTTTAATGCGCACCCGATCTTTGGCATTCGAGCCTGTCAAACGATCGTAGGGGAACAGACATGGCTGAGCAGATAGACGATTCGACATTCTGCACAATGAACGACGACGCACCCACCAGGATTATGGGCAGCTGCTGCAGCTCGCCAGACATAACAATAGTCAGCGCTGGTCTGATAAACAGCGTATCATGGCGACCTATGCTGACATTGGCATCAGACCATCTGCCCATAGTCATCTCGATCGATAAACCAACCGACTTTGCTTCCGCGGAACACCGGACCTATATCAAATTTTCTAAAGCTGATTGAAAAGACTTCGCGGACTTTACTGAGAGCACCTTCGCTGCGCTCCCCACATCAACCGACCTTGGTGAACTTAAGTTCCACAGGATTGTCAATGCTGCTGCAGCTCGCTTCGTACCGGCAGGATCCATCACGGACCCCCGTCCTATCTTCCCTGCTGAAGCGGCTGTTCTAGCCGATGAGCGTGGCAACCTTCGTCAGGCAGATCCCGGAAATCCCCGTATAAGGGATCTCAACGCGGAGATTCGGCAGCTTGTGAACGTACGTATGCGGAAAAAGTGGGAAGAGCACGTGAAGACTTGTAACTTCGCCTCTGGTGTGAGTAAGCTTTGGTCAACCGTGAGGTCACTGTCCAATCCGAAGAAGCACGAAGACAGGGTCGAAATTTCTTTCGGCCACCATGCTTCTTCGCGAGGAAACCACGCCAGACATCACACTAGCATCAGAAGGCATAGCAGGCACCATAAAGGAATGGAAAGTATTGGAAGATTACACTGGTAGCGATCACCACTACATCTCTTTTATAATAGACTCCAAAAACGATGGTTTACGAAAGAAGATGCAATGTAGCACTCGCAAATGGAATGTCTCGAAATTAAATAGTGAAGCACTACTATCTGAAATAGATGCGCATGGCTCAGAAGAATCCTCTTACAATAACGCAATGGAAATAGTACAGACTACAATGAAAATGATCTCCAGAGCCTGTACCAAAGCGATGCCGACAACTGGAAGCAATCGACACAAAACACCTGCATATTGGTGGACGGAAAACATAGCTCAACTAAGACGAACGTGCCTCCACCTGAGGCGTACTTACACCAGGGCCAGGCGTAGAAGTGCTGCAATCGAAGAGGCACAACTATACCAAGCTGC
>NW_016159081.1:93970-97493 GCF_001687245.7 Rhagoletis zephyria
GTCAATGGCCACTCTCATCATCCCAGACATCTGGAAGGTGGGGAGAGTGGTCCCACTGCTCACACCTGGGAAACCAGCCAACAAAGGAGAATCTTATCGGCCGATAACACTCCTTTCCCCGGTAGCGAAGACATTAGAGGCCTTGCTGCTCCCGTATTTCACGAACCACCTGACTCCAGCGAAGCATCAGCATGGTTTCCGTAAAGTGCACAGTACAACAACAGCACTTAACGCCACAAACACTCACGATAACACGTGGCCTTAACCGCAACCGTCCCTGTGAGAGAACTATTCTAGTGGCGTTGGGCCTGTCAAAGGCGTTTGACACCGTCAGCCACTCCTCGCCACTAGAAGATATAGAGGCTTCCTCTCTCCCACAGAGGCTCAAACGGTGGTCGGCCAATTATCTGAGTGGTCGACAGAAAAAAAAACAGGGGGTTCCACAGGGTGGTGTCCAGGGTGGGCAAAAACTCGGAGTTCGAGCGAGCAAACTCCTACTCAATGCTTCGCAGGCAAAAAGGCGCCCGCAGCTCGTACTCGTAGCAGCAATGAGGCGAGGCACGAGAAGTTTGGCTTGCTCGGCAAACGAGCGAGTGCTGCTTGCTTCCTCGCGCTCCTATTAAACGAGCGAGACTGTTGTGTGTTGCCTCGCTCGCAGTGCGAGGCGAGTAGCTGTCTGCAGACTCGCTCTGCAAGGTAAGATGAGTGAGCGACGAGCGAGCGCTTCGAGTGTACTATACAACACATGCATTTTTGTGCATAAAAATGTGGGACTGTATGTCAATATATTATGTAGGAAAGTATGTTAATAATTGTATGTACATATGCATATAAATATGTGAATATTATATTAAAGCAGCATTTAAAACAACAAATAAAATGTATTACATACATAAGCATAGATTATGGAATGAAATATTTTTTAGAGTTATATACATACGTATGTGCATACATAACATGCATTTTTATATATGTATGTATGTGCATATTTATATATTTATGTATGTATGTATTTATGTATGTACGTATTTATGTATGTATGTATGTATGTGTGTATTAATGTATGTATGTATTTATGTATAGATGTATTATGTATGTTTTTGTATGTATGTACATATGCATGTATGTGGTCTTTATGGAGAAAAGTAAGTAATGAAGAAGTAAGCACTTGCTAACAAATAGTTTGCTACTTGTAGCAGTTATGCTGTATACCTGAATGAAATATAATCCTTGGCGAAAAAATTTATTTGTGGCCTGTTGTTCAAGGACATACAGTGGCGAACAAAAGTATTGGCACAGTGAATTTTTCGCCATATATGCAAAGTTTTTTATTCTAATTTATTTTCGATCATTTTTTATAAGAATATAGTTCATTTTACACCAGAAAACGTAATAATAAAATCTCTAAACTTTGTGCAAAACTCAGGAAAATTCTTTAAATTTGCACACTAATTTGCAACTTTTTATTCAGATTTTTTAAAAAAATTCAAAGTATGCAGTTTTATAGCCCATTCAAATTTAGTATAACAAAGTGCAAGTTTAAAGTTGCTAGAAATTCGCGTTGGTTTTTGGCAATTTTTTTAGTGGAAGGTGTTGCTCATTTTCTCCATACAAAAAATAATTGTCGAATTACTTTGTATGGAAGAACTTGCGTGAAAAAAATTGCCAAAAATAAATGCGATTTTCTAGCGACTTCAAACTTGCACTTTGTTATACTAAATTTCGATGGGCTATAAAACTGCATACTTAGAATTTTTCGAGAAAATCTGAATAAAAAGTTGCAAATTAGTGTGCAAATTTGATGAATTTTCCTGAGTTTGGCACAAAGTTTAGGGCTTTTATTATTATGTTTTCTGGTGTAGAATGAACAATATAACAATATTTTTATAAAAAAATATCGAAAATAAATTAGAATAAAGAACTTTGCATATATTCCGAAAATTCTCTGTGCCAATACTTCTGTTCGGCACTGTATGTACATATGTATGTATGGATATGTATTTGCGTAAACAAAGAATAGAGGCCGGTACAGATAAAACTTTGGCGTTGAATTTCAAAGCAGCCGTCCATATAGCCAAAATTTGGCAACGCTAAGGCCAACACAAAGCAGAAAGATCGCTGCGTCGGTCGCCAGCTGTTGCAAATAAATAAAATTATATGAAATGTTTTTTCCTTTTAATCAAATGAGGGTAAGAAATATAATTTTTCATGCAATTATTGATTTGAAATATTAATTTATCTCTCGTTAATATGTTAATTTAGTGGCCAAAGTAGGGCTTGTTCGAGCTGCAGTCACAACCGCAATGTTGCGCGAATTGTTAAAGTATCACGTTCTGTGTGGATTTCTAGCAACGTATTATTAGTTGGGCAGTTGCATCAGGGTTGCAAATTTTCATCAGTATGGCAGTAATGCCGCTTGTATATTGCGTGCATTGAACAGACCCGTAGTCTCTGCCAAGCTTCATTGTAGAACGCATACTTTTAACGTACGTTCTGTCAAACCAACACCAACTACAAAGTCAACGCAAAAGTTCTATGTGGACCAACCTTAATTATCAAATACTGTTTAACACCCCAAATTGTAGTTTGTATTATACTACATAAATACATATGTATGGGGACTGAACCAGGAATAATCATCTGCAAATGATAATGTCCTACTCATTTATGAAATGAAAGACAAACTAATGATTTTTATAAATATTATATTCTCATTTACATATATGTAATAAAAGCTCTCAAAAAAGCAAAATCGCTTACAGCGAAAAAAGTGTTTGAAAACCCGCATAAATTCAAATCCGCATAAAAAAGAACCGCATAAAAAGAGACCTAAGTGTATAAGTGGAAATTTTATAAGAAATTATTGAACATTAAAAAAAGTATACCTACATAGATATTTATGCACATATGTACCTACCTAGTATATAAAACTGGTCAAAATAGCACNGGGCAAACATTTTCAATAGAAAATGGTACAGAAAAACAATGAACTCTGAAAAAAAGCTAATATTTTATCCAACCAAAAACCTTTTTGTATAAAAGGGGAAATATACGATACCAGCTTGCTGGCTCCATCAAGTAATTGTACCATCAGGCTCGAAGCATATAACATACCAGCATATTTCTTTACCAATGAGGTCGAGGAAGGATCGAAATGATTAGAGCCGAAATTTCATAATTTTTTTACCATTTTGTTAAACATTGTTTTTTTTTTGTTAATTCACAACTGCAATATCGTGAACTTAATCTTCCACAAACACGGCTTTGACTCATATAGTGCACGAAATTTCCGCCAAAATACTTTTTACATAGAAAATTGAGCTGATTTCACCACTGACGACACCAACATGCTGGTACAATCATACAACTTTCAAATAGTTTTTGAAGTCGCACCAGCAGCTGGTACAATCACACCACAAGAACATACACGGTCAATCGACTTGGTGGACCATTTAAAAAATTAAACATATTAAAGGCCGTAAACTGATCTATTTCAAACTATAGTTAAATCGTTAATAGATAA
>NW_016159082.1:0-28851 GCF_001687245.7 Rhagoletis zephyria
CTTGAACGGCTTCTGGTTGCTCTTCACTCCAAATGCGGCAATTTTGCTTATTTACGAAGCCATTCAACCAGAAATGAGCCTCATCGCTGAACAAAATTTGTCGAATTTGTTGTGTTCGAACCGAACACTGATTTTGGTAATAAAATTCAATGATTTGCAAGCGTTGCTCGTTAGTAAGTCTATTCATGATGAAATGTCAAAGCATACTGAGCATCTTTCTCTTTGACACCATGTCTGAAATCCCACGTGATCTGTCAAATACTAATGCATGAAAATCCTAACCTCAAAAAAATCACCCGTTACTTACGCAGAAGAAGTTTATTATTACTTTAATTGCTTAAGTTGGACTTCGCGTGTTGTGTGTTTTGCTGCAATTGTTTTCCTGTTAGTCTAATCTTGCTTGTGCGCTTGCAATATTTGTATTTGCGTTACTATTTTTTCTTCATAATTTGCATTTTCTTATCGCTTGCAAATAGTGCATTAGAAAATATTTTCAAGGCCATTGACACGAACGTAACATATTCATATGTACATATAATACATGTATATACATATGTATATATATGTATATATATATATATATGTATGTACTTGTACGTATTAAAAATAGTAAATGCATTTAAAGCGGACAACGGCTGGCATTAATCCATGAAAGTGAGATAAGCGTGAAATAACAGCGTAATCATTTACGTCTTTATTCATAGAGATGTACATATGTATGTATGTTTATATATACAAATGTATTTATGTATACATAATTTATTTTTATTTTTTCTAAATACGTATGTATGTATGCATGTGCAAATATATTTATACGCATTTGAAAAGAAATTGCCCTTAAACTAATCGAATATAAAAGAAAAAATATTATTCGGAAATGTGTTTAGTTTTAAGGAAAATAATTTTTTTGCTTTGTAACCCATGAGCTAGTAGTGAAAGACAAATGTAACAGAAATGTCAAAATTTAAAAATTCTTTTAATGTCGAAGTCATGTCTTGCCGAAACGAAATACGTCGAAATCCTATCCCAACGAAATGAAGAAGGTCGATCAAAAATAGAAAATGTCGAAAATTTCGAATAATCTTGGAAACCTATAGTAATTTTTTGAAATAATATATAATATATCGCACGCTGCGTTTTTAATTTTTCTCTCTGACGTCAGGATGTTTTTTTAAAAGGACTTTGAAATTTCTAGAATATGCTTGAATAAAAAAATTATTCAAAAGATTCGATGCATTGTAGAATAACAATATGGGTGCAATTAAAAGGAAAAAATCCCAATAATAGAAAAAATAATTAATTTTTGGGTGCACCAGGACGAATAAGTATTGAAAATGTCCTTTTAAAACTTTATCCTTGAATATCCTGGGAAATTTCAAATATTTATTTTTGAAAGAAATATATGTCAAGGACTAATATGTTAACTACCACATCCTCGAATTTCGTCCTTCTAACTTTATTAGTTGTTGATAAAAAAAATTTGCACTTTTCCTTATAAGATATTGATAGTTACAATATACACAAATGAAGATACTGAAATCGTTATTTTGGAACCATGTATGCGCTCTAAAAGAACAAACTGACCGTATGATGTACGGTTTAAATACTTTAATTTGTTTTGTATACAAGAGCGTAGCCAGCCGTTCACCTAAGGTGCGGCAGGATTTTAATTAATTTTTTTTTCTTTGTGTATATGAATAGAAATTTTTGGGATTAGGAAAGTTTAAGTTTCCTGGTATCCTTTACAACGATACCAATCTTTTAAAAATCGGTTTGTAATTTTTTTGCTTAAAATATTTTTTATAAAAAAAAAAAGAATTTTTTTGCTTTTAATTGTTGTTTCTCAAATTTTTATATACGAAGTATTCAAATATGCATACCAGAAGAAAGGGTATTTAATCACCTTTACAACGATACCAAATTTAAAAAAATCGGTTAGTAATTTTTTTGTAATTTTTTTTTTTTATAAAAAAACGGTATTTATATATTTTTTCAAAAATAAATATTGGAAATTTCCATGGATATTCAAGGATAAGGTTTTTAAAGGACATTTTCCACATTTGTTCGTCCAGGTGCAAAAAAATTTAATTTTTTTTTTAAATCTACAGAATTTTTCCTTTTAACTGATACCCATATTGTTACTCTAAAAAGCACCAAATCTTTTAAATAATTTTTTTATTCAATCGTATCCTGGCAATTTCAAAGTCCTTTAAAAAAAATCCTGATGTCAGCGAGAAAAATTGAAAACTCACTTATACTGTATTTGGCTCCTAGTTTTATGAATATATGGATTTTTTCGTGTGTTTTAAAAATGTTTGGTTTTTGTCGCACGGTGTATTATACAGATGTAATTAAAAATTTACGTTTTTGGAGAAGCTTAATAAAGAGAATATGTTCAGCCTAACAGATGACTAAACTTCCCAATAAAGGCGAGGATATGAATCTTTTCATCTGTCTTTTGGTATACCGATTTTCAAAAATGAGATGTCAAATTAAAGCGACTGAACTATAGGAGGGTTGCCACCTGCTAAAAAAATCATATAAGCTAATGCGTTAATAAACTGCCGCGAATAAGAGCTACACGGCAATTTCTGTGCAGATCCTATAGTCACAGAAGTGAGTACAGCATCGACTCTCTCGAGGCAGATTAACTACGTACGTGTGATCTCGGAGCGGTACTTTGAGACGAATTTCGTTACCACTATTCACGTCGAAAGATCGCGGACGGACGCGAGGATGGTCTGAGTCTGTGAGTTTTTAGACATGTGGGTTAAAAATGGACGTGTGAATCTTCAAATTGCCAAGCACTCGAAAAGCTCTTCAGGAGTTTTAATAAAATTCTACCCGAGTTGCTATATGTAATTATGAAGGCAGATTAGCTAAGAAGAAAGCGCTAAGATAGTTTTACCTCAAATCGGCTACAGCACTAGCGGTTGAAAACGATGCAATGTCGTACCGCATGAGTTTCTATTTGACAGTATCTTATCAAGACCAAGAGCTGGTATGTACATACCCTGCTTAGGAAGCTCGTTAAATAAAGGGGTTATCGCCCATCGCTGCACAGCCAAATAAACGCTAATCTATGTATAAAAAGGCCGCAAGTTATTACAATTCCTTGGCAATTACTGACCTTTAGCATTTCCTCTGTAGTCAATTCCTCAGGCTAGCCGTTTCCTACAATGTATATGCCTCGTTTTGGGTATTCCGAGGCGACTGAAACTCCCTACCCATTTTCGATAACACCGTAAGAGAATTTAAAGCCCGATTCTCTTGTCAGAGTATACATTTGCCCTTCAAAACGGTTTCCATTACGCAGTAATCCGTTTCTTTCGGCTTGAAATCAAAGTCTCCGTCATGCCTTGTAAGTTTGAACACAACCCGGTTTCGGCGTTGTATCATCTTCACTGTAATTTTTTGGACGAAACCAGTTTGTATTAAAACCACACCTGGCAAGGAATGACGTTTCCGCTCCAAACATCAAAGTTCAAAAGAACTGATATGGAAGTTTGATGGGTAATTCTTCTTTTTCTTCTTCTTTGGCGCTCTAACCGCCTAAGCGATTTTGGCCGAGTTCAACAAAGCACGCCAGTCGTTTCTCTTCTGCTCTAACTGACGCCAATTGTAAATGCCAAATGAACCTAGTGATTCTCCACTTGATGTTTCCATCGCAGTGGGGGCCTCCCTCTTCCTCTGATACCACCCAACAGCGGGTTCCGAGTTGAATACTTTCAGTGCTGGTGCGTCGAACTTGGCCAAGCCAGCGGAGAGGCTGTATTTTAATTCGCTACACTATGTCTATGTCACTGTTAGGCTCATACAGCTCATCGTTACATCATCTGCAGTACTCGCCGTCGCCAATTACGCGTGACCCTTAAATCTTCCGCAAAATCTTTCTCTCGAATACTCCAAGAGCCGCCTCTTTGGAAGTTGTTGTATTGTAGTAGCTACAACAACCCCGCCCAGATCGGCTAGTCCCTCAATCGGTGTCGTCAAGCTGGGCTAACGGGAGACCCAAGAAGCGTGCAGCCTCTATAGGGTCCGTCCCTAGGGACAGAGACGTTAGTTGAGTGGGGTTTAGTGGGCATGCGAAGAGATGTCTCCAGTCACGGGGTCTCTCCCCATGTCGGGCGCGCATTGGGCACATCCGCATCCAATTTGCTCAGGTACGAGCAGAAGTTGTAATTGTCCATGCTATTGCGCCCAATAGCAACACAGGCATGAGTGACTTAAAGAGTGTGTTTTTCGTACGTCGAGAGAGGACTTTACTCAGTTAAGAGTAAAAGAGGAAAAAAGACAGATTTGGCAGTTTTTGCTAACGATGACGGGTAATTAAAATTAGATTATGGCTGCATTTCTTTATTCATTCTGAACGTTTGGAATAAGCTTTTTTGTTTATTTATTATTTAGAACGTTCCTGTTGATATGGTGACGTATATTTCAAACGCATTCTGTTTATTCCGGCTGTGAAATGGGATTATCCGGAATGTATAAAGAAACGCAGCCTATGTGTACGTATGTAGATTAGGGCTGTGATTTATAATCGGATTTTTTTGAATATCTGATTATCCAGATATTGACCGAATATGCGGCTAACAATTAATATCCGAATGGATATCCGAATACCCGGCATAGTTCCAGCCCTACTATAGATATTGAATAATTTTAGGCATACTGGTCATATAAACAGATTACTTCAGCAGCCGGAATACAACATTCGCTATCGCTAATTTTGATCGCAAAAAAATCTCCAAAAGAATAGCTGGCGCGTTTAACGACATTGCAACAGCTAGTTACGTGCCTCACATACTGCCAGATTTGGCTTATTACACATTCCATCCGTTACATTTCACATGTTGTATACTCTCAGGTTCATTTAGAGAATTTTGGGCTGGAAAATTCAGAATAGCGAATGTCATAATTCCACTGTTGACGCTAGATGTATTTCCCTTTGTCTATTGACCTACTTCCTCTGATAGCAATTCTAAAAAAAATTGTACGATAGTTTATTAAACACCTAGGGACGGGTTGTTGTTGTTGCCGACAGAGTGGGTATGTTTTGGGTTGAATTATCGTTATCACTTGTCAATTTCGGTTTGGATACAACCGGGCTTCGGCGTTGTACCATTGTCAGTGTCATTACGCGTACAAACCCTGTTGAAGTTGTTAGATAAAAAATCATTAGCAGGTTTTATTATATAAGATAAAAAATCACCATTTGCCTCATTTACTGAAAAATCTATTCTGGTCCCATACAAACATCTGGTAATGTAACTATATAGGAAATAAACAACCATGTTTGCTCATTACATTCCGTTATTCCTTCGGGAATGTTGATATTATTATTAATTATTTCAATACTTATTTATTTAAATATCTTTCGTTAAACTAAGAGTGTCTGGTTTTAGTTGTTAACCAAATAAAATTTGTTTTAGATTTTTTTTTTTCGTTTCATCGAATCCAATTTGTGTTTTTCGTTTGTCAGTTGATTAGTTTAAACATCCATAGCATATTATTTTAATTATAAATATGTAGATGAAAGCGTGCAAGTCAAACAAAACGTTTAAAGAGGTGCTGCAAAAATATGTTAGGTCCAAAAAAAAGCATTTTCACACCAGACCAAAAATAGGATGAAATAATAGAAGAGCTGACTGAATATAGCACACTGCATAAGTATGCATTACTTTTTTCTATCATTGCTCGTATTACATTTTTTTTGTTTGTTAAATTGGTAAGAGATTCTGTAAGATCAGCTGCCTTCTTGCACCGCATACTCAAAATGAATGCCGTCACATAATCTCCATCCGCACACACTATATAATGATATATGTATTTATGTATAAGTATGGTGGTATAAGCAGTTTTAGCCTGTTTGGCATTGTACGCTCTCGAAATGTGGTTGACCATCATCGTCATCTTCATCCATGCCACCATGTGCCCCCCCAGGAACACCTTCACCATATGGTGGTACATCCATCATTACCACTTCCTCAGCATCTTCGGGCATTGTAAAGGGTTGACGAGGCGGCAAGAGCGTCTCCAGCAAATGCATTTGCTCTAAAGTAGCGAAATTATCATCAGGGAAGTCAATATTGAATTCGACGAAAAGATCTCCGCGCTCGAAGGGATTATTGCGCATAGGCATGCCCTCACCGGTGACAACTCTCAGTTCACTGTGTTTTATAACATCGCCCGGTTTGTTTGTGATGCATAATGTACGTCCATCTAAGTGTTGGAAACAATGCACGTATCCACATAGCGCTTGCGTGATATTTATGTGTATATCGCGCAGGAAGAGATCATTCTGGCGCCGTATGAATATCGGATGTTCAGCTTGCACTAAGACGACAATAAGATCGCCACGTTCACCGACAAGCGGTTGATTGCCCGCAGAGTGGAATAGTACTTTTAACATATTTGGCGCACCTTTCTCTATAGGCACTTCATGCTTTACCTCCTCTTCCACCAAACCACTGCCGCTACAGGTGATACAACGAAATCCCTCCGGTATGGTGGTGCCACGCCCATAACAAGACGGGCAGCTCTGCAAAAATACAGCAAAAGCAAGTAAATTAACAAGCAATTTATGTTTTTCTTTTATGTTGAGTATGCTTACAGATTCAAATGCGTTCACAAAGGCACCCATAAAAGAATAATTTGCCGTACGTCCCGTGCCATTACAGGCCTTACATTGCTCCACTGTCATCTTAGGCCCGCCTTCACCATCGCATGCGGCACAATAGGAAGTACGTTTGTATTCAACAGGCTTGGAAACGTTGCCATTGTATACTTCTTCTAGAGTCACTTCTAGCTTTACCACAACTTGCGCTGCTTGGCGGGCACGACTATTGGCGGCACCGCCTCCACCATGATTATGACCTCCACTGAAAGGAAACCAATGCGAAAAGAACTCGGAGGCATCACCGAATCCATCACTGCCCTCTTGCAGGCCTTTCAGTCCTAAGCGATCATAGATTTTACGTTTTTCTGGATCGGAAAGAATCTCATATGCGAATGAAATTTCCTTAAATTTATCACCAGCTTCTGGATTCTTATCCGGGTGAAATTCTTTAGCTAATTTACGATAATTCTGTAAAGATTTAATTCAAATATGTTAATTACATGTTGATATTTATCAACAAATAAGTCATGAGATAATTAGTAAAAAATGTAAACAAAGTCAACCTTAAGCGGTCAGCTGTTTTGTGGAACGTATTCCCCAACAAAGAAATTACTCTCGTTCAAAGCAAACAGCAAAACTGTATGGAAGTTGCTTCCTCGTTGTCGCGAGCGCGAATGCTGCAATTGCAACCAAGAGGATGTACTTCATCCAGGTAGTGACCACAACGAACCACGGATTCTCCCATTAGATCACTCCGTTTTAACCATATCCATTTTAAACAAAGTGCCAACAGCTGGCACTAGCCTTTCCTACACACACATTCCCATTAGCCTTGTTGATGCTTGCAATACATTCCGGCGGCCCACATACAAACTTGACTCATCCGTTGTACTTGCAGCGAACATACGTCGAATTTTTTATTAGTTACCTTTTTAATTTCTGCATCTGTTGAATTTTTATCCACTCCAAGAATTTCGTATAGCTCCACATGCTCCATGGCTGCAACTTCTTAATTTTCTCCAATATAAATCAATTTTCTTCAATACTTTCTACCGTCGCAAACACAAAATAACAATCGGAAAATTTTGCATTGAGAAAGCTTTCTGTCCTCTTTCCACGTTCGACGTTCGCCGACGACGACCTAGATATGACGTAAAAACATCGATGCATCGAAAAATTTCCACTCGATGTATCGATGCATGTACATTGAACCGCCATTTCAGGTCATGGTACAATAAAAACAGGTAGAAGCCAAATTGACATCAAACCTACAAAAGTCAAAGTTTTCGGGAGAGTAAAAATAAAAATGAGCATGTGTAAGGAAAAATAAAAAATTCCATTTCACTGGATGACGTTTTTAAGTAAATTTGAAGTTTAATTTTATTTATTTATTTTCTTTAGTTAAAATTTGTTAATTTGTTAGTTGTTTTCTGTCTTTGATTTATGAGTTGCAGTGTTGTTGGAGGGACTTTCCGGCATAAGGGTCATAGGAACAGCACTTGGCATCAAACGTGCCTTTCCTGTACCTCCCGGTGCATTTATGAAATCTGCTGCTTTAAAATGTTTAACGCACAGCAAGGCATTTCGCTGCAGCTCTACCCCACAGCTGCTTTCCCAACGCTTCTTACGCTAAGGACATTGAGGCACGTTAAAAAATTAGTGGCCTGTGATTTATATTTAACACCACATAAAAACAAGGCTTCAGGTGCTGCATTTTTAACACATACACTAAGTATAAGCCGCACAACACTACAAAAATTCAAATGTTAATTAAAATTTGTTTTTAACGAATATTCAAAAAAAAAAAACAAAAATCAAACGACATGACATTTAAAGCGTAACGAAATATAGGAAATAAAAGAAAACCAAGTTGAAGTTTAAAGGTTTGGTTCTCATCAGAGCAATGTCATTTTGGCTTCTACCTATATTTATGTGCCTTGATTTCAGGTTTTCAATTGTGCACAAAAGAAGAGTTTTGCCAAAAAAATAAAATGGTTCCAAACAGTTCCCCTAGAAACATAATTAGTTCAGTTATAGTAACTAATTCAAAACTTTGTACAATTCTGGTAGTAGCCTATTTTGTTTTAAAATCATAGCGGAGAAATGCAATGCAAATCGATGTATGCCCTTCGATGTATATTTCGATGCATCGAATTAGAAATGAGCACGGATAAATAAATTTAAGTAACACATACATAAAAAACCCTAAGTCATAAGTATTTCAATTGCATCATCCGCGTCTTTCCTTTCCATGTTTACGCTTCGAGTACAAAATCACTTATGAGCCGTTCGCCGTTTGTAGCAAACGACAGCCAGCATGTTGGCGCACATGTGCGCGGATATGCTCGTCGTGTGTAGCTACTGTTATCTTTCCTTCTTTGATTAATTTCATTTCAATAACGTCGGATTTCATCATGCGGTAAGATGGCAACCTGAGTCGCAGATGTGACCGGAAATTTTCCACTGAGTGTTGCATTTGAAGAAAAACGTACTTAATCAATGAGATCAATGAAAATAATTTATAAACTGAAAAGTATGCACCCCAAAGCAAGCTATTCACCCATAGAATTAATTAAAATTGAATTATATGATGTAAAATGGTGCTTAATGTGTTTAAAATTTACTAAATGGCTTGAAACATAAACTAATTCTACTCCGTTTTAAAACAAGTTTGCGAATTTACCAGTGTGCTCACAGCAACCCAGCGACACGACGGCCATTTTTGTTAACGTCATTGACGAGCCACCGAAAAATATTGTCGTCTGTGCTTGGGCGAGGATCATTTGCTGCTTTTACCGTGAAAAATATACGCAAAAATTAGAGAAAATTACGATAATTAACACCGAAATCGGTAATTGATATACCAGTTATAAGAATTAGTAAAAGAATCGCAAAAAATGTTCTATGAAAAACGCGGTTTTTCTTAGCCGAAAGTGTGAAAAAACGGTGGAGAAAAATTTTACATCAGCAAAAGAGACGAAAGGAAAATTTTGTGTGTACCAACGAAACTGCGACGAAAGCGTAACTGGGAACGGATAAACAAGGCGAAGTGTGAGTGCGAAAGAGTACGCGGTAGTTGATGGGTAGCTGAAAGGCGGTGGGAAAGAGAGCGTATTGTGTTTGCATTTTGTCTTTCGAATACAAGGAAAAGGAATTTTCGCATTGCGGGTGTAGAGTAGGTGGTGGCCACTAAAATTCAAATGGAAATGATGGAAAGTTATGAGGAACCACATATTGGACCATCACATGCGGATCAGTGTGATTTACATGATGTGAAAATTCATGAAACATGTCTATCGGCCAATTGCACTACTTTGATGGCCACTAAACAGAATTTCGATTTTGGCGCCGAAATTGTTGGAACACAAGCAATAGAACCGGAACGCGAAAGCGATATAAAAACAAACGGCGAAAGCATAGCAACAACTGCAACAGTAGCAACAGTGGCGGTAGCAGCATCCTCCACCTCGCCCAATGTAAATCAATCATCAAATATAGAAACACCATTGAACGTAGCCGAATTACCTATAAAGGGTACTTTAGCTAACGATCATGGCAGCCAGATTGATGAAGATGAAGTTGACAACGACGGCGGTGAAAGTTATCAATCAGATGATGATGATATGGACGAAGACGGTAATGAGGACTACCAACAAGAGTGCAGAGGTAATATGCATAATGATGCCTCACTTGATAGCGATGAGTCCACATCCGACTCGGATTTCTCTGACTTAAGTGGCCTATCGGACATGTCTGGCCGGGAATGGAAACCAATAAGCGCCAGGCCTATCAATTGGGTACAGAAACAAATACACGCTGGTGCTAATCCCCGTGACTTGCTTTCACAAATGTTGCCTTCCAACACACACCCGATTGCGCCGGGTGTGAATGATATGATGTTATGGCGTATACTTGCTAGCATGTTGTCAGAGCCACCAAGGCGTCAAAAACTACGTTATATAAACACATTCGAGGATGTTATTCAGCTAATTCAGCAATCTAAAAATATAATTGTTTTAACCGGCGCTGGCGTGTCAGTATCTTGTGGCATACCAGATTTCCGCTCTAGTGACGGCATCTACTGCCGCCTGGCCAAGGACTTTCCTAATTTGCCCGATCCGCAAGCTATGTTCGATATCAGTTACTTCTCACGTGATCCACGACCATTCTTCAAGTTTGCGCGCGAAATATATCCCGGACAATTTAAACCATCACCTTGTCATCGTTTTATAAAATTGCTTGAAGAGAAGCAGAAATTGTTGCGCAATTACACACAAAATATAGACACTTTGGAGAAGGTAGCTGGCATAAAGAACGTTATAGAATGCCATGGCTCGTTTTCGACGGCTTCGTGCACGAAATGCAAAGTCAAATGTACAGCAGATGCTATACGAGATGATATCTTCTCGCAACGCATACCCGTATGTCCACGTTGTCAGCCCAATGTGCATCAGAGTGTTAATGCTTCTGATGCAGTGTCGGATGCAGATTTGAGACAGCTTGTGGAGAATGGCATAATGAAGCCAGATATTGTTTTCTTCGGGGAAGGTAAGCTAGCTTTTAAACTACCAAACCACTTAGTTTCAGTTTTAACTCTGAAATGTAAATCTTTTTTCGTTAATTTCATTAATTTTTTTGTATTGTAACTGAGTACATATTTCAATTATTCAAATCACGCACATGCAGGTCTTCCCGAAGAATTCCACACTGTCATGGCGGGTGACAAAGACAGATGTGACCTGTTGATTGTTATAGGTTCTTCCCTCAAAGTGCGGCCGGTAGCGTTAATTCCTAGCTCAATACCAGCCAATGTGCCGCAGATACTCATCAATCGGGAGCAGCTGCATCATCTCGAGTTCGATGTTGAATTGTTGGGTGATTCCGATGTTATCATTAATCAATTATGTCATCGCCTAGGTGATGATTGGAAAGACATCTGCTATGATAACTTCATATTGAAGGAATCCAAGGAACTCTTACCAGTGGAGGAGGAAGACACTAACGATGAAAGTGAGGAAGATGGCCAACAGATGCTAGATACAGACACACAATCAGTTAAGTCGAGCGCATCCACAGATTTGGCGCTACGTTCGGCAGTTGCTTACTCGGATAGCGGGTTCGAATCGTCAACATCATCTGGCATGGTACTTGCTAAACAAAATATTGCAGCGGCTAGTAATGAGGCTAAGGAGGCAATAGAAAAAATCAAAACCACTATATTGGAGATGCATCAGCCATTGACAAAGACACGTCAGGGTAGCAAGCCAGGGTCAGTTAATTACTTAGAAGAGCCTAGTGATGCTGTAGATTTCGAAACTCGTTCCTTTCAACCATTTAATGAGCGCGTAAGTGAGCAGTACCACCACCACACGACATGCGGTGCGAATACACGTCATCCGTCAGTTGATTCAACCAAGGACAGTGGTATAGTGGCCGACTGCTCCATTTCTGCGCAGATTTCAAACAATGTCATTGGCATTCTGCCGCCACCAATTACAAATTTTGGTGATAGTGGAGGCACAAAAGCTATGAATGACCCCTTCACAGCTCTACCAACCTGCACAGATAACAAAACTACACCCGCAGCAACAGTAACAAGGATAGAGTCACCGCCGCCACCGCAAATGGTAAGCGATACAGAGAAAATATCAACAGCGGTCACAATACGTCGCAGTGCTAAGAAATACCGTACTGCAGCGGAACGTTTGCTCGAAGGTACATACTATGCGCATGAAACCGTTTCAGCTTATGTATTCCCCGGCGCACAAGTCTCATGGTCGTCCGATGTCGAAGAAGAGGATGAAGAAAATGGCATTATTGGAAATATATACGATGACGTCGATGAGGATGATATCGATGCAAATGGCGGTCCGCTCTCACCACTCTTGCCGCCGTCTGTGGAAGCAGAAGTAGTAAGTGAAATAACAACAACAAGTGCATTTGCAATTTGCGCCAAGCGAACGCTACCCGCGTCATACAGCATCAGCGGCGAAATTAACCAAGCGGCGGATATGGAACTGCAAACCGATAGCAATAAAAATTCGAGTGTACCAAGCAATACAACAGCAACAACCTGCAGCGCTACGGAAACCACATGCGACAGAGTAAGTGTGACAATGCCGCCTTCTCCATCACCATCGCCGCAAAAGAGAGCTTGTGAATGCCCTCCAACACTTGGTGGTAGCGACAGCAATGTCGAAACAAACGATAGCAGTAGGAGTAGTAATATTGGTAAATCTGAATGCCATGCGCCCCCCTTAAAGCGTAAGCGCTCAACAGATGATCAGAAAAATTTGGTCGATGTGTTTCCGGAAGTGTGTATTGATGCAACGCAAAGCGGTAATATTAATGACACACCTCTTTTGAGTAGTGGTGTTGGTGGCGCAGACGCCGTGTCGCCAAAGGAGTATGCAACACAGCTGGTGCAGAATTAAGATTACCACTCTTCCGGTTCCGATTGATTCGACAGCAGCAAACTTATTGGAAGTCATATAAGAAGAAAAACTACTACAACAAACACAAAAGTATGCATTAATTAAACTTATTTATTGTTTGCTACATATGTTTTTACAAGTATCGATAACTGTACATGCATTTAACGTTTGTCCAATTAAACAATTAAGTCATTTACATCCATACGTAAAGAGAACATAACTACTGGATTTTGATTTGCATTGAAATCCTTCAGCTTAAAGTGTGCAAGTGTGCGAAAAATTGAAAGAAATTTAAATTTTGGGTTTAATTTTCGTGTACATTTTTAGTAATCAGAGTACACGACAATTCGGTCTACATATATGTAGTGTATGCGACACCGAAATGATGTTTTAAGAGAATTAAAATTGTTTGCGTTTATTTTAATGAATTTACTTTTTGATAATTAAATGCATCTGGAAAATGTTGCATGTTTTAGTTTAGCCTTTGCAACACATGCTTTGTGCTAATAGTAATGCTATGCTGCTTTGCCGCAAATTGATCGAGTTATATTGAAAATTTTGAATTTTTTTTTACCTTTTACTAAGCTTACAAGTATTTTAAAATAAACGCATTTTTTACGGACATGGTCAGCATATACATATGTAAAGCCAGAGCCTCACCTATATACTGTAATATTTTATACTTTAGCTCTGCACATTTACGGTTCTATGCTCCAACTCCATGTGAGTAAGCTGGAGTTTTGAATGCATAGAATTCTGAACTCTTAAATTTATACATTTGTTAAACTTTTTATTTATTATATTTAGTTAAAATTTTTTATAGCAAAACATTTTCAAATATATCTGTATTTTTCAAATTTCGAAATTGTTTTTAGCTTTTATTTGCATTTCTTTCGCTTTCTTTTACCATTTTTGCCAATTTTTTTTAGTAGCTTAGTAGCTTGTTTGTTGTATGTATTTACGATTTTGCAAATACAAGCTCTGCAATATCGCTGTCAGTACTTCAAAAAAGATGGTTATCCATTTTCTGCTTGGTAAAGTAAAGTTAAAAATGCACCCGATTTCTGTAATTATTATTATTATTATTTTTTTTTACCTCAGAGGTAGCATACTAAAAAATTTGCTTGTTATTAACGGACCTCAAAAAAAGGAGGTTATTTTTGCATATTACAGTTTGAAGTATGAATGCCGCGGGGCATACCTCTTTAAAATATCTATCTATTTATGTGTAGAAAAAATATTATTCAAATGTCCTGACTTTTTCACACATTTCGGGTAATAAATCGGTTATTACTTGTTGTTGTTGTATCTTGCTATTGAATTAGCATAGTTGCGGTATTACTAGCATAAACACAGGCGTTCGCTTGGACGCACTGAAAGGAATGCAAAAGCATTAAATTGCTGCAACTTGGCTGTCATGCCTCATCGCCGAATATCGAAATCGCCATTCTTAAACTAACTGGCCAAAAGAGCCATAATTGGCTCAATTGTGATCACATTTCGTTCAAATCGTAATCTCCAATTTCATTGCATTTTTTGATAGATTAATAATTATTTTAACGTTTGGTTCGGTGCGAAATAATAATCCTTTAATTAAAAATATATCCGTTGGGAAGGTAGTGCCATTTGACAATAATCAAATGATAGGACTTTACTTTCCCAAGCGCGAGTTGGATAAACCTACATATATCTACCATAAATGTTCATTTTAGATATTCTGTAGGAGAAGCAGAAAACTTTTATGATTGAAATAGGATGCATGACAAATAGAATATACATGTCACTGTTTCGAATTTCGTTGAGGTTGTATATACATATGTATGTACATCCCGGAGCTAAAAAGCGAAATCGATGCATTACAAGATGCATCATATTTTGTTCAGGTATGCTCTACGAAAGTAATTCGGTCGCTTTATGAATCTATATAAAAAAAAAAAGGAAAAACAAAAAGAGCTTCCGCTGCACAGCATTTGAAACCCTCAAAAGCCAACCAAGCTTGAATTATTTTAAAACTTTTTTGTTTCGCTTTCTGCAAAATTACACATCCATTCAATCACTTGGGAATGCAAAAATGCGGTCATATCCTCATCACTCTCCATTTTTCCACAGAATTTTTTTTTCAAATGTTTGTAAGGATAACTCAAATCAACAAATATTATTAAGTTTATAACTAAATAAATTGTATGCTTCTTACTTTTTGGAAGTTATGTCTTTCTTCATTTTATTTTTATCGAATTTTGAAATATAATCATTAGCGGTCTTCATCTAAAGTGATAAAAAGATAAATTGCTTAAATTTATCAGTTTATCCGCATTCTTTCATGAACGCACCTTGATAAATAATTGCATAAAACTGTTTATTATTTAAATTATATGGCTAATTACGTTTCATTGTGTTTATTTACTTTTATGTGTTCGTAGCGAAAGCGACTACCTGCAACCTGTAATGGTTGAATTTTTGCTGAAATTTATAACTTTATCCACCAAAGTCGCTTGATAAAGTGATCAACTTTGGTTAAATAGATTTGCATACACAATTTGACATTTATCAAAATGATAGATTTATTACTTTATCAAGTTTATCAAAAGTGTATCACTTTTGATGAAGACCCCTATATTTATGTTTATATATTAGAGTTAGAAATTCGCATTTACAACGTTTTAAAGTCGATAACATCTGACAATTCACATCTCACATGGGAACGAGCAAAAACTTGTCATTAGATTAGGTGCGCAGAAGTTGTTGGAAATATTTTAACACCCAAAAACGCCAGATCATTTCACCAAGTTTCATACATGTCTAGAAACCCCATATTTATTATTAAAATTCGTGGTGGAAGGATAAAGATTACCAACCCCCAGACAAAAAAAAAATCTCAAAAATCAACGTTAATTTTTAGAGACTTGAAACAGGAGAGGTTGAAAATATTGATGGAATTTTTTTTTTTTTTTTTGAATTTTCCCTAGTTGTATATGAAATTTAAGAAACAAATTGATTCTGCTGGACTTTGCTGTTGAATAAACTATATTTTTTATAAAAAAAAAAATTGGTATGGAAATAAATACAATCGTGAAAACGTCACAGTATTCGAATTTTCAGCATCAACGAAAATTATAACACTGTAAAACAAATTTTAAAAAGTTGTAGGTGATGGGAATCGGACCGACTGCATTCGATAAATATGGTCAAATGGTGTAAGAGGACCAAAGGACTTGAAAAAGTTGCTTACCATTTTGTATGTCTATTTGAAGTTTGAGATCTAAGATCCCAAAATGACAATGTATGTATGTACATATGTATAATTTTTCTTAATTTTTAAAATTTCATTTTGAAATCAAAGTTAATTGAAAGAAAATACTTACTTGAGTCACAAATATTATGAAAAATGTATGATAAAAGTATTTTCAATTAATTTCTAATTATAACGATTGTTATTTCTATGAAAAGCATTATATTTTTAAATAAAACGTTTGTTTTTCTAATGAATTTATTTTTTATGTACTAGTCTTTTTTCAATTTAATATCTTTAAAACACGGCCTCAAGCTCAATAAAATGGTTGAATATAATTAATATTTTCTGATAATATACATTGACTCAAACGAATGAGCACGAGTTGTTATTTTTCAAATATTCTTGATATGTGATTTATACGGCTTTAGTTAAAGCTTAGACGATATTTTTATAGAAAAATAACCAAAAAAAAATTTGCCCGACGAATATTTAAAGAAAAAAAAAACGTGTTCACGTGGTCATTTGTTTGAGTCACTGTAGTTCTATACTTGAACCTTGATTTTTCAGCAACTTAAAGCCAAAATATTTTTCATGTTATGTTTCAAAATCAGTACTTAAATATCCATGTGATTACAAAATAGTCAATGACCACACACAAAGCAAAAATAATTAAATTACAGAAACACTTTGTAGACCGATTACTATTAAAAAAATAGTCCTCAACCTTCATTTTTCAACCGGTTTTTTTTTATTTCCTTTTTAATGAAAGCTAATAAAATTTAGAACAGATCTGTTAAGCTCGTTAAGTGCAGAGAAACGAGCAATTTCAAAAAAAAAAATATTTTCCTGTTCCTGTTAATAAATGCTACATAATAAAAACTAGTTGGAAACAATTTGTAGGGTTCGCGAAAACATAAAAAAAAACTTCAGAAACATTTGAAATGTTGTAAACAACTTTTCACCAAATTTAATATTTGTAACCAGTTTTATAGGCCATTTGATTTTAGTATATAAAGTGCAAGTTTCAAGTGACTAAGAATTCGCGCCAATTAAATTTTTTTTTTGCTGAAATTTCGAGCACACTTTATTTTATGCATTCGTATGTATAGGTACGGTGACCATCTGTCCTGTCTTTGAGGGCCGTACTGTTATTTAAAGGTTTATTAAAAATTCAGGAAACGGGCTCAACAGATATGTTCTAACTTTTATTATCTTTCATTTAAACAAATAATAATAATAAAATCGATTGAAAAATGTAATCAAAGGCCACAAAAATATGGAAAATCATACTTGTTCATTTTTGGATCTTAGATCTACAGCTTCAAATCGATATAAAAATATGATAACCAACTTTTATAAATCTTTTGGTATTTATTCATATTTTGACCACCACCTAAATAAATGCATTTTTTTGAATGTTGCACTGCGTAATTTTAGGCACTTATTCCACCTTAAAGATGTTTCCTGACGGATTTCAGAATTCTGTTCGATTTTTTTTTTTGGACAGAGGATTACTTTTTTATCGACTGTCTGGGCAATTTCACAACTGTGCTTCGAACTATTATAATTTTTTAAATTCATTTTTTTCGCGATCAAGTGTTTTTTTTTTTAATATTCATCTGCACATTTCGTTATTTTGAAGAATTTCAAAATTAAATTGTTGCTACAAACTGTTTGTGCATAACACTTATTGTATATGTATTTTATTTTCTCCACTGCTTAAATTTAAAAAAAAGGTACGGTTATCTACTTGTATTATGCAATTTCGTAGAGCGAAAACAGGCTATATAAAATTATTTAAAAAACATAAAGCTAAATACTCCGGAAGTGGCTTAAAAATTATGTATTTCTAATGCTATTTTTTATAAATTTTTTTCTCTTTCAAGCGATGGCTTAGCTTCAATATTTTTATAAGTAAATACAACTAAATATCTATGTATTTTAGTTTACGGTTTATGGCAAAATTTTAATACATATTTTTCGAAAATTATTCGAAAAGCGGCGCGGAGCTGCTAAAAGGAAAGCGTTAAGTGCAAATATGAATATACTTTTGATAAGTAGTTTTTACTAAGTCTATGTGAAAAAATAGCATAAAATTAAAATTAACAAGAATAACTGAAAGCACAAATTCGTTTTCTAATACAATTTGCAATTAATCTTAATAATAATTACTTATGTACATATTATTAACAAAACTATTTATTATTAAAAATAAGCTTAACATAGTACATGCGTATGTACGTATTGTACATATGTATATTGTATGCGATATGCAAATTTACATAAGCGTGCACACCTACGTACATACATACGTACAACATACATGTGTATTGGGGTGGTCCTTAAAATATGAACGTCTAAATTTTGTATGGGGCGCCAATTTATTTTATGAATTTGAAAAAATATTTTTTTTTTGAAATTGCAAAAAAATGGACAAAGTATTTTACTTGAAATCGGATAATATTGATATAATATTATTTTGCGACTTAAAAAAAAAACAATTTTTTCAGACTTTGAAATTTTTTTAACTTTGAAATTTTTGTGAATGTCTGCATTTTGTGCGTAGAACAAAATAAAGAGGTGTCTCATGATGTTGATATTTTAAGGACCATCCTAATATATGTATGTAACTTATGGATGCGTAAACTTTTTTAAGTCTACCTTTTCCAAGCAAAATATTTGCAATTTTAGATGCAGTTAAATTGGAAGCTAGAACTAGGCGATATGAAAATAATAATAAAAAAATCAGGCAGCAAGAGCGCGCGTGGATGGTATGGATACGACAACAACATGTAATCGCACATCAATTCATTGGTAAACCAACAACAACAAAAAAAATTTCAATTATATAAACTATCTAAATATTTACATATTAGCGATGTAAGCATACAATTATTCTATAAAAGCATACAATAATGTAATTATTTTAGCATTGCTTTGTTTTCTATTTATACGCAATAACAAAATACTAATTATATATATTAAGTAGACTTAAGAATTTAAATATTACGAATTAAACTTTTAATTTTGTCAAATAAATAATAATAATAGTAACTACTAAAACAAAATCAAATCAAATCAAATGAAGTGAATTAGATTTGTAGCACAGCACGATCGAATTGTACGCGGGTTGCATAAATAAATTTTGTGTGTAAATGAGTAAAAAAGTTTTTAACACAAAAAAAAAGAAAACATATGACGAGTGAAATAGGAATTAAAATTACATAGAAAGTTATTTTGCACTGGTGGTTCTCAAAAATATCAACATCTGGGACACGCCTGCATTTTGATCTACATACTAAATGAAGACATCCATGAAATTTTCAAATTAAAAAAAAAAATTGGGGTCTTTTTTTTTAATCGCAAAAATTCGGCAAAGTTTTGTCTGGCCAGCTATAACTCAGCTTATGGATTTATACGAATCAGTTTCAAAAATATTTCAAAGTGGTCAAATTTCAAGCCAACATTTTGTGGAATTTATGCGATTTAAAAGAAACCCTTTCAAACTCTGGTTGCGACCCCTAATTTTTTTAACTTTTAAATTTTCGTTCGTAAGGAACATCCGAATGTACAGATGCAAGTCTTTTCTGCGCTGGTAGCAAATATTTTGTAACGTGTAACTTATGTGGTATGCAGTTCTCGATTCCACTCTGCAGGGTCTGGGTTGAAGCCCTGATCAAAGCAACATCGCAAAAAAATTAGAAAAAAAGATTTTTTTTTAACAGCGGTCGCCCCTCGGCAGGCAATGACAAACCTCCGAGTGTATTTCTATCATGAAAAACAGCTTCTCATAAAAGATACAATCGCCCTTAGGAGTCTGTGTAAAACAATAGGTCTCTCCCTCTTGTGTGAAAACATCAAGGTGCACGCTTCAAAACGGAGGAGAAGCTCGGTCAAATAGGCTGGGGCAACACTGCGCTGCGCGGGACAATTGCGTTAACACCGTAACCGGAGCTGCCGCGCCAACACCAATATATGAAAAGCGCTATCGCCATTAACACCAAGAAACACATGAGACACACACACAATTCGCCTTAATTCTTAAATAAAATTACACGTATTTGTTTTTGTTTTTGAGTGGAGAGAATGCGAGAAACTTATCGTTATCTTATATAACTAACTAAAAAAATTTATTGCTGAAATGATGTGGGGACTTAGAATTCGATGAAATGCATCATAGTCAATGAAAAGGGAATTTTGAATTTTTACTTAGTTACGGATTTTTGTATTTCAGCGACTATATGAGTTAGGGCCTTTCTCTATTAAGGTAACGTTATGTACCTTGATGAGAATATCGTGGCATTTACTACGTTCGTGACATGACGATGGGTACTGTGGTGACACTCAGATGGCGCCGTGTTCAAATCAGTACACTGCGCTATTACGCTAGCGCCATAAGAATTGCGCTATTACCCACGGCTAAGGCCAAACACTAACATATTTATGTGTAATCGCCAATCTATTATTATTATTATAGCTTATGTTCCCATTTTAGTTTTTGTTAAAAAAGTTTTAAAATTTTCAGTTACAAAAAGTTCGGAAGGAGAATGAATAATCTAGAATATATGAAGTATACTAAGAAGATACTAGGTAATTGGCTCGGTTTTTCAAAACCGGTTTCCACCGTTTTTTTAGATATATATACGCGTTTTTTCTGTAAATCTTTATTTTTCGAATATCGAATAAATCATACAAATCTTGATCTCTCCATAAAAGTTTTAAGTTTTTCGAAGTTTTCCAACGCTTTTTTCAGCTTAAGCGAAAATTATGTTCTAGGATATTTTGGGGATGAACAGTATATCATATTGGATTCCAATGATTGAATGTTTGGCGTTTATACGTGTTTGGCCAAGCTTCTCCTCTCTACACTTTTACTCCACCTCCAAAGAAGCTTTTTTATGACAGAAGTATACTCGGATATTTGCCATTGTCTGCCGAGGGCGACCGCTGTTTGAAAAAATTTGTTTGTTGTTGCTGGGAGCATAAATTGAACCATGCGCCCCCCCCGAGTGGCAGGAGGCAGATCTAAGCTCTACGGCGGCAGGAGCTTTTGATCTGAAAGTAACTTTTAACATATTTTGCTTTGTTCTTTTCTAAATGAAAGCTATCTTTACTGTTAATAGTTCTATTGTAATTTTTGGTCATGACGCAGTAAGAAAACTATGTAAAATAAAACCGGTATATCCGGTCTTTTCTTAACTTCAAAATCGGGAATCGGGTTTTATCAAGTTGCAATTTTTCGAATAACTCGAAAACCGGTTTTGGAAAAAAGGCGAATAATCGAACACCCTAGTAGATACATAGATATTATAGAGGGTGTATTGTATCCTTTAAACTCATTAACAACACTTCGTCTGAATCTACAGCCCTAATGTAATTCAATAGTTTTAGGGCGGCAGGGAGTGAGTGTATGTACTCAGTATGTGGCCGGAGGTGCAATGCCGCCATACACATGTCAGTAACGACATCAGTCATCTGAACTAAAATTTCTAGGTTGTGCATTTGGGCTCGCAGCCTTTAATGATCTGTGGGATGACCTGCTACATACATAAATATCTTAAGTTTGCCTTTGGGAGAACGATTAGGTTCCTAAATCTCTAGGCTTTACTAGACTCTCAGCCTCATCGTTAATCCTGCGTGTCTTAATGGCAAAGGCGCCGAATCAGTTGTACTCTGCACTGCACATCAATGATTTCCCTGCCAGTCTTCTTTAGAACATCAAAGCTAGATTGGCGTTTGTGTGGAGTCAAAGATATGGGTGTGAAATTCACGTCTACTACCTCACTATTCCTCGTATGATATTTGTGCATAGGAAAATCTTAAAAACTGAAGATTTCGAATTTCAAAATGTATAGAATTTTACTGATTTTTATATATGATTTTTTCATTTCCGGTCTCTAATAGGCGGCATATACGGCGCGTCTGACTCGCGAGTCGGTTTGGATGTGTCAGGGAAAATAAATATGAGTTAGTTATAATGACATGACTCAACTGTGTGTGGTCGAAAGGCGCGTCAACACGTACACAGATGACTCGAGAGTCAGACGCACCGTCTACGGCGCCTATAAAGTTTCAGTTGTGCTCGCATGTTTTAAAAAAATTATTTTCAATGTAAATTCAATGGGAAATCAATCAGTCAGACGTGCTGCAGTGCAAAACGAACTAATGCTAAGAAGGGAAAGGAAATTTAAATTTTAAAGCAGCCATAAGTGAAAGTAAAAGTTAAAAATAAAAATAAATACAAACAACAACAAACGAAATACATATGTATGTAATACCTAGCTATTCGCATGAATAAAACGAAGAAAATATTTACTAAAAACCAAAGTAAAACTTTGTTTTCACTTAAAAAAAAACACACACACACATACACTTTGCAGAATAAAATAACAACAACAAAAGTTTTTTTTTTTGATACGCGCCTCACCAAAATAAGTTGCGATTTTTAGGGTTAGGGCGCATCACTCTCGATAGAAAAAACCAATATGTCACTGTTTTTCCGCCGAAATTATAAAAATGAAAATGAATTAAAAAGGCAGGTTTTGAAATTTTTAAACATTATTTTGCAGACCTTTTAAGCTTGCACTCTTCTATCATCTTAGGTGATTTTTTGGAAAAAAAATATTTTTAAAAACAAATAGCCTTAATCATAGAAAATAAAGTGGGTTTCAAAAGCTTTAAAAACTTCCATTTTGATACAAATTTTCGATTTATAAAAAGTCTTGAACTTTGAATGTAATTTTATTTACATATAAAAACTCGATTTTTGGAAGTACATACATATGTATGTATGTACATATTTTCAAATTGGTGCAGCTCACGTTAATCTTAGTATAGGGTGATCCATCTAGACCTTTTTTTAATTTTTAAATAATACGCTTAAAAACGAACTGGATGTCGGTATCTTTATTGTTTACCGAAATAACTTGTTAAAAATAATTTCATTCAAATGTTGGCGGCGACTACGCTGTAGGTGAACCATTCGGAGGTAAAATTTTCGATTACCCTTTCCAGCATTGCTACCTCTCTCTCGCAAAGTACGCGAATAATGTTGACTTCCAATTTTTTTTTTTGTTTTTGTAGATAGAGTGATGCACCCTAATGTAAGTACATAATGGGATTGAAAAACAAAAATATTCATTTTCAGTGCAGTGATGATGCTAAACTAGCAAGCAAATAATATACATACGGGTATATGTACATATGTTCATATGTAGTACATTTTTACCAACAAAAACTATTTATTGTATTTGCAATTGTTGTACTGCAACGTAGTTTCTATTTTAAATCTATTTTCGTAGTGCTAAGCAATTAGTTATAGGTTTGTTTATAAACAAACACACACACTTGCATATTGAATTAGTTTAATTTAGTTTTACTAATGATATGAGTACATAACGTCGCCTGCGTAAAAGATTGTCGTATGTTACGCACATACGTATGACGCTTACGACAATCTTTTACCCAGGCGACGATAAGTTTAATTTGTTTTGTTGTTCTTTTCTATACATATTACGTAGACATATATACATATGTACATTAGTGTGTGTGCCGAAAATCCGCTTTTTTTAGAATTTTGTTTGGTAATAGCAAAAATATGGGTAATTGTGCTCTAAAAACAATCTGTGTCAAAGATGACAATTTTTGGCACATATCTTGGCTCGCCCAACTCCACATCAAAGTTCAAGTGCTAAATTTTTTGTTTTTTTTAGCTTACTTCGATTCTCTTCAAAAAAGGTCCATATACCAATTTTAGTAAAAGAAAATGTATTTAATTTTTATTTTTTGAGCACATTGAACTTTGATGGACTTGACCGAGCCTAAGATATCGACCGAAAATTTTCATCTTTCACAAAGATTGTTTTTAGAGCATAATGAACCATATTTTTGCCATTACCAAACAGAATTCTGGAAAACCGATTTTCGGCCCACGCTAATGTACATACATACATTAATACATAATCAAACACTTATACATATTTACATACGTGTATTTCCACGTGCAGTTCATGCATGTATTCCCTACTATTTTGTCACTTAGATAATTTATACATTTTTGGTCTAAACCTTTGTAATTAGATTAGAATTAATTTTTAAAAAAACATCCACTTTTCACCCAGCCAAACTTTCGTGTTTTGCGGTTGTAAGCCATTCAGAAAAGTTACTTATAAAAATTCGTTTATTATTGTTGTTGGTTTGCACTCTCCTTAGAAATTATTTAGTTTTGCACCTCAGAAAATCCTTTTTTGCTTTTTTCTTTTATACAACTTTTTAATTATACGTTGCCTGTACAGAAAATTATGTAATTTACATTTTTTTTTAATAAATTGGTTACCTACAACCTACATATTTTTTGTATAAGCAAAAGTAAAATTGTCTTGTCTTATTTTATTCCCTTTGGTCGTATGTAAGTGTTAAATGTTGTGTTTTGTAGTGATTTCTTTTTTATTTAAAAGTAACTATATATGTAATACTTTTTAAAATATCGAGCCCTAACCACCAAAATAACTTAGGCGAATTTTTTTTCAAAACTTTATTTTTGATGCAGAAATATTCCTAGGGCATCTAGATGTATTGCTGCATCAAAAAGAAAATTTTGAAAAAAATGGCGTTTACGTTATTTTGGCGGTTAAGGCTCGATATACACGCTGCACCATCCGTCAAAAACTTTAAAACAACAAAAATGATTCTATAGGCAACTAGCAAACCCGACACGCTTTGCTTAATGGAAAAGTGAATAAAAGCGACCTATCTCAGCTGCCGATTCTAAAACGCCCTATATCAACATATTTTTCAACGACCGAGAGCGCGTTTTGGTTTAGTTCTGCATGAGAGCAAAAGGTAATGTCAAGAACATTCCCACAAAATAACCAAATGGGAACAAAAGTATTGAGAGCTATTTAAACGAGTACAAATTCAGAACAAAAGGTTCGGAAACGTTTCCGTAAAGAACAAAATGCGAACAAAACTCTCGGTAACGTTCTCAAGATGAACAGAATGAGAACGAAACTTTCGGGAACGTTCCCAATGTAAACAAAATGAGAACAAAAGTGCCGAGAATGTTTTCAATAATGATCAAATAAGAACAAAAGTCTGGAGACGTGAAGAATGATTGCGGCGACTGCATGTTGGGATGAAAAATCGTTTCAGTGAACTGTCCATTTAAGGAACAATTTTTAATTTTCTATGCAAGGAAAGTTCGTGTCTTAAGTCTTTCGTTGCCTTAATTTCATAATTATTTTTCAGTTCTTTTTTATTAATTTTAATATTCAAACATTTCAAACTAATGAACGCTACGAGAAAAACTTGGTTCTTGCTTCCATTTTCCGCGAATAGTTTTGTTCCCATTTCGTTCTCTGTCAGAAAGCTCCTGAGACTTTAGTTGCGAAATTGTTCTACGAGAGAGAAGGTTCCTTAGACTTGTTCCTTGCCAAAAGGTTTCGGAGACTTTTGTTCTCATTTTGTTCTCTTAGAAATGTTTCCGTTCGCATTTTGTTCTCTTTGGGAACGTTCCAATCATAAGTCCCATTGTCCTTGTTTATAAATATAGGAGAGCGAATTATCGCAATTGTTCTTGTTTTGGTGACACATTACCCTAAACTGACTGCTTTTAAGAATAAAGACATGGCCGCTATAACACACACGCAATTATTTTATTTACATATATATTTTTGTATTAAACTGCGCACATACACATATTCATATATACAAATGTATGTTTATAATATCGAAAAGAGTAACAAAATACAACTGGATGTTGATACAAAAGGATAAGCTTCGCCATTTACCAATAACATTTGAGGGAGTAATAACAATTAAATACTACCATTTGAAACCCCTATACGTTTTCCAGTTGCCACGTTACCGCTCGCGCAGAAAAGGAAAAACCCGCTGCAATTCCGCTTTCGATTTGCATGCTTCCAATTGTGCTAATGCCTCCACAACATTTAACAAATAAATCTGCAATTGCTGACGACGCTCCTCTACAAATGCCAAGTTCATATTGCCAAAATGTTTTTTCGGTGGGAATTCAACTGACGACACAGATGGATGCGTATGTAACAGTGATTTATGCAATTTGTGGAAGTCCCTATAGCGTCGCAGCACCGACCAATGCTCCAAGTTTTGACGCATTGTAATGTGTATCTCGTATGCGTAATACGATGTACCATGCTTGGTTTTCTTCAATTCTGCCGTTGGAATGGTAATGAGAAAATTGGTAGCCAGTGAAGCGGAGGGGTCAATGGCAAGCCCATTGAAGTTTTGTGTTAAGCGCCGGACAAGTTGACGGTTCTCGCGTGTGAGCTGTGCTACTCGTGTCTCTAATAGCGTGCAACGTTCTTCCATTTCACGTAAACGCTCTTCCATCACTGCATGGTTAACAGTGCAATTTGCGGAAGACGATTTACTATATTGCGATGAGGTGTCACTCTTATCTTCATACTCGTGCTCGCCCACTGTGGTGGCGGCGGATGTTTTATCACTAACACCGTTTTGATCTACTGAGGTAGTGTCATCAGCTGTAGACTCCTTTTGGCCGCTTTGAGTTTCTGCAGACGTATAAATGTCAGGTAAGGGCTCTTTAAGGAATTCCAATTCCGGCTCGATCGGATCTGGTGGTGTGGTTTCTACTTCTTCTTGTACAGGTAGCTCTACCATAGCCTCAAAAGTATGTAAGGAAGATTTTTGAATTTCCAACTTAGTTACCTCATTAATAGCCTTTATTAAATCCTCTGTGGAGTTGGCAGTGGCAATAGGACGTTCCACCGGATGGGATTTACGTTTATGTTTACCTAAAGCAGCAGGTAAAGGTGTAGGCGCGTATATAACCGGCTCTTCTTTATGGGGCAACAATGGTGCAATACGTGTTGGCGCATTTAATTCCGTGGAATTTACTGTAAATGCGAAAAGCACATCATGTAATGAGCCTATTATTTGTGGCAACTCTTTGCTAGCAGTGGCGTCCAATAACAGAGACCATTGTGTATAGTACTGACGCAAATCTTCTACGGCGTCTAGCCATGTTAGCAGATATCGCTGTAGCGAATTCTCGTTAAGCGTGGCGCGTATAAATGCCTTGCCAAGTCCGCACTTTGTCCAAACATGTTTGAGTGTCAGGTACCGTTCGCGCTCATGTGCAGTCAAATGTATTTGACAAAAATCCCAAAATGTGACGTCACCGCTATTATCATTTAAAGTGGAGCTGCTTCCTGTAAATAAAAATATTTAAATAGAATATAGGTTAATAAATATTATACATTACCCGTCACAATCTCGTGCATATTTTGGAATAAACTCGCTGCAGTTAGCGCAACCACTGAATGCTGTTGCTTCAACCCATATGAAAATGCATCCTCTAAAGCCTCACACAATTCTGCCACATTGCCATCCTTTTCCGTGGCTAATTCTTTGCGTCCACTATAATGCTGCCTACACTTTTCTGCGCTCTGTTGAAGGCGTTTAAATATGTCTTCCCTGCGTTGCCAAAAAGTGCTTCCGCCAAACGATGCGCCAGCTACACTCAATTTTGGTGGTTGCAGGGAAACACGTTCTGGCTGACTCATCAAGTGATCTGGCATATTCAGCTTAATGCTCAAAACCTTGATTTCAATATAACTGGAAACGAATGTAAAAATGCGATTTGTTATTGTTTACGCCTATTTTTCATCAATTGCGATTTTGTAATCAACAATTCTCACCTGGACACTGTTTACCACATACAAGATAAGATGATGTTAAGTACCCGCCAAAAATAAAGCGTAGCTGGGCGATTTGTAAATATTTTGTTTTCGTATGCAATAAAATTATTTTTCTATTGCAAAATAACGCGAAACCCAAAAAATGTGTTTGTTTCAGTAGACAGTTTCGTATTTTTTTCTGCGTATTTTGCTAAAGGCAATTGACGTATGGTAACAGCTGATCGGCGAACTGGGAGGAAACGAAAGCTAGTTACAGGGTGATCAAGCAGGTGAATATCTAAAAGGGTGTATTGAGGTGTATTAAGGTAAACATATACATAAGTAAGGTAATTCTCTAGGGTGCGGTAACTACCCCTAAAAAAGGTGCGGAAAAGTCGGGAGGGGTATCAAACGACGCGTTTCGGCCCCCCTATTAACAATCCGGAGGGGGGGAGATAATATTATTAACCATTTAAAAGTTATGAACAAAAAAATTTTGTTAAATTTCGTTGTTTTCGATGGGCAATTACACCGACAAAGATTCACTAAATCACCTGTTCACACTTTTTAAACACTATTAAAATATATAATTTAACTTATTTATTAAAGAAATACATAGTTTTATCAACCTTAGATAGCTTATTTTGTTATTAAAAAGAAGTTGACAATCTTTGCGAGCTGAAACGCGAGATTGCAAAATAGCTATAGTGCTGCCACTGTATTAGTATTTCGTAATAATTCACTTTTCCTTATGAGATGTGTGCACTGTTCAATGCTTTTCGGTATCTTCTTTCGTTTAATATATATATAAATAATGAAAATTTTTAATAAAAAATCGCGCGATTTTTTATTAAAAATTTTCGCCTGCGTCGCTTTTTCCATAAAAAT
>NW_016159082.1:29068-56450 GCF_001687245.7 Rhagoletis zephyria
GGGGTAGTTACCCCCCCCTAGAGAATTACCATAAGTAATTTTACAAAACGGAAATAAGGAGTACCAGTACTACCCTTCTTTAAATGACGTTAAACGTTATTTTTACATTATACAAAATCAGTTCTATGTGATTCCACGACAGTTGGGTCTACGAAACCCGAAGGAACCGCATCTACATATATCTCCGGCTGGTTCCCAAAAAGCCTTTTGGGGAATTTTCAAGCTCTTACAACAACAATATCATTGTTGGTTAATACCCAAAAATGAAGACTAACAAGTTTTTACAGCAAAGAGAAGTGATTTTATCAATGATAAAACTTGTATTTTCAAAACTTGCACACCGACCCTAGTAATTTCTGCAGTATTACTTTTCTCCTATTCTTTGTACAAAGCATAATAGCAAAACAACAACAAAAATAAAAACGAATGTCAACGAAATACAAGTGAAAAATTGAAAACAAATCACGCGAGAATAACAAAAATGTGAAAGGCGAGAAAAACAAGAAGGCAACAAATGCAATAACAACACGCTTGTCATACGACCAAAAATTAGTATTTCTTGAGGGCGAGATTAGCTCTGCAACTCATTCAACAATAGAAATTCAAAGTGATAAGTTCGGTGAAATAAAAACAAAAGGCTACATTCTTAAAACATACTATTAAATTAACTTTTACAAATACAAGCAGTTACAATAAAATAGAAAATATTCAAAACAAAATGAAAATGGCAGGCAAATGAAGTGTATAGATAAAAACTTATTGGGAGTTCCCAGTACACGAAATAAGTGGAAACAACTAGAAAATACCCAATAGCAGTGCGGACTGAAGAGCTTCTTTTAGTGAAATAAATACAAAAAACTATTGCATAAAAAATAAGTGATTTGCTGTGCGTTTAAAAACAGTTTAAAAGTTACGTTTATTTGAGCGCAGATATGTTTAAAAAAGCACATCATCTTTAAGAAAAAATTAGAACTAAGGAACTACACAGCGGGCGCTGACGTGTTCGCCATTGCTTCGCTGCCCGCTACACGCCGCACCCACGACAAAGGTGTCATCCAACTGGTAAAAGTGTGATAGCTGCCGCATAAGTGAACAAGCATACCAATTTGAACTATATAGTATTGAAAATCAGCAGATTTTAACGCGAGCACTGCTGAAGATAGAAGCACATATTTATTTGCCTTCGCATTAATTTAATAAAAAATAATTAATACATAGCAGAATAATTAAAAATATTTAATTGAAGAAAAAAGACTAACGTAAGCACATACACACATAAACATATAAACATATATACGGGAGTTATCGCTAAATATGTCAAAAGTATCACTAGACGGTTTTACAAATACATTGAGGCGTTACCCAAAGACTTTGGGCGGAGTTGGTGTTCTAACGACGTGAGTATAAACTGAAAAATAATTATAATTTTTTTTACTGAGTAGCTTATATTACATACATAATGTATAATTCAATTGGTCAGCCTGTATGTATGTACATATGTATGTATAATAGACTACCTGCATATCTTAAATTATTGAGTGCTTCAATATAGGTTAGTTCACTAATGATAAGCAGGCATCCTTTAAAAAACCTGTAAGGAAAGATAGAAGTATGTTTGCTAATTAGAAATGTGAAATATTAGTCAGCGAATTAAATGTTATCAATACATATTCCTGGTATAAAAATGATATATAATATATTTTGAAAAATAGTATTTCTCACTAAAGAACTGTTTTTTAATGTCCGTTGATATCTGCTATGTGTACATACATATACAAATTTTAACTTGCAGAAATGTACTCATTTATTCATGTATTCATTTATTTTGAAAAAAATAAAATAAAAATAGGGAGTGCTCAAAGCGCTCAAAGTTTTCCATGTATTTTATTTGGGGGAAAAACAACTTTTCGTAGAAATAGTGTAGAATTCTTGAAAATCAACAGTTTTCGATCGGAAAACTTTTCTTATCTTCAGGAGATTCCCAGTAATAATACACAATTGTCTCTTTAACCATTTTTTCATAGTAACTATATTTTATAGGTCCTCCCTAGAACCCCTAGAAAATGCAATGGAACTTTAATCATAAAAAATGGTTAAATAAACAATTGGATATTAATACTGGAAGTCTCCTGAAGAGAACCACAGTTTTCCGATGTTGATTTTTAAGAGTTTTATACCATTTATACGAAAAATAAAATTCCAACTCAATTTTTTTGGACCACTCTAATGTACATACATGTGTATTTACGAGTAAAAAAAATTCGATGAGCCATCACTAAAAAAACTATATGTTTAAATTACCGCCCTATTAATCATCAAAAAATATCATCCGATAATTTGACGCACACTGCCGAGAATAGGTGTGTAAAACTTTCGCAGTATGCTGTAAAGTCTATATATTATAAATAATACATATATGTACATATATGTAACATTTTTGTACACAATGTTTATACATATGTATGTGCGGACATCCATGTTAAAGCACAGGTAACATTAAATAAGAAAAACAAGATTTTAGGAGGCTCGTCAGACAACCACATAAATACATTTGTTTTTGTTTCTCACTGTAATTACGCAAAGGGGGTGTTTTGATTCTACGTAATGAATATACATAAGTATTTTTATTAGATAATTTAGTTGTGCGCACTCGTGCAAATAAATTAAAAACAAGTTTGTTGTTCGCACACCATCTTCAAAATATAAATTTTTGGTTGGTAGATTCAATGCAATTAACAAAAAAAAAAAAACAGTTATAACACTAGTTTTATAGTTAGAAAACATAATCATGAAGACAAAAATATTTACATTAATTTCAGATAAATGCTATAAATCGATTTAGGCGAAAAAATCGACCAAGTTGTGCCCCTTTTGAAGATGGTTTGCGATATGTACATTTGCATATGAAAATACATATGTAGAGTAAATAAGTATGTGGGTGACATGAATTTAGCGCTTCCGTATTTTCAGTGGTACAAAGTATCTTCGTTCACTCTCTCTGTTCTAACTACATTAACAGCAGCTAATTTGATCGTATGATCTGCCACGATAGCGAATAAATTTATATATGTAGGTACAAATTTGTATCTACATACGTATGTATGTACATATGTACATATATATATTTAAAAATAGATAAGTGATGCAAGGGCTGACATAGCGCGCATCTCAACTCCCTGCATTTTATTAAGTCAACTTTTTGTATTTTTTTTGCAATTGCACCGGTGCATATGGTAAATGAAAACAAACTTGTTTACATTCAATTTGGAAAGTCAACTTACCATGTACATACATATGTGTGTAGATAAACACCTCAAAGAATGCCATAATGACAACATCGCTGTTATAAACAAAAACAAATCGCTCATACGTTCTTAGAAGTGGTGATAAATAATAGTTTATTGCGTCCATATTTGCTAAGTAGAAGTGTGCTGCGCGTTTGGAAATACGCAAAATGTATTTTCGCTTATAAACAGGCAAAAGAAAACACTAACATCAGCGATGTTGGCTATCACAAACAAAAATAAAGCGCTTTGTAATAGTATTTCTACTAATTCAACAACAGTTGGTACCAGTTGGTACTATAAACTAGTGGGCGCTGTCCAAAGTCATTAAATTGAGGTTCGCCAACCATTTCCCACCAAACTGAATGGAGCACACATGTATGTATGTATGTGTGTATGGTTTGTGGTTATCCTCCTCCACCCCCACACAGCATAAGCATACAAAGCAAAAATAACAATGAGGTCAACGAATCATAATAACAAAATAAACGTGTCTAAAAACGCGCGATTTTGTTAAAACGAGACAAAACTAACCAAGTTGTTGTTTTGGTGGTACATATCGTGTCATACCATTGGCGCGTCCACTTTGGGTTAGCTTGTTTATCATTGAAAAAATTCACGTTTGAGGGCATACATACATACATACATGCCTGCCAACTTATGTGCATACATATGTACATGTATGTATGTGTACGTATAAAATTTATTTCTAAAAAATAAACTAACTTAGGGAAACTAGCCAAAATGTATACCAAACGAATAATAAAAAAAAAAAAACAATTAGTATTAGGATCAGACGAGGTCGAGAATTTTGAAAGTGTTGAGCCATGTACATAAATATATTTTAGTGCACATACATATGAACGCGATGAGATAGTCATTTATTATAGTAGCTGAAAGTATAAGTAAGAAATATCACACGATTTCGCAATCAACACGTGTGACAGTTAATCTAGAAAAACAAAAAACGAATACAGAAAGGTACTTATATTAGAATAGCACTTCTAATAAGAAGCTATTATTAAATAGAGATAAACGCTCTCATTATTAAAACCTTAAAAAAAATTAAACGTATGTACATAATATGTATGTATTTCTTTAAAAAATGTTCTATTTGTAAGAGTTTTTTTCAAAGCTATTTTGTATTTTATGCATGAAGTTCGACTAATCTATAAAAGCTAGTAACATAGATAGGTTTTAAAGTAAAAATTAATACTTTCAAAAATTAAATTTTAATTGTGTCATTAATTTTTTTCAGTTGCGGTTTAATTTTACTTGAAAAACAAAGGATCCGAAAATATCTATCGAAATGGGTAGATACTGCACCATCAGACACCGATAAAAAGCGCCCAGATTACATATACATTAAATATCATATTTATAAGGAGTCTATGCGCAAATTGAAACAAAAAGAAGAGGAAAATAAGGTATATGATTTTAGAAAAATAAAAATAAAATTAAGTAAAACAATGCGCCTGTTAAAATTTTTTTAAGCAAAAGTAAATATATTGTTCAAAATCTTGTATTCTTGTGTTCCCTAACACCCTTATAAATATAAAATCTCTTTAAATTTCAGAAATGGGTGAGCGTCATTATTAATCCCATTGGCAAGTGGTGGAAAGCCGTTAAACATTCGGTAGCATGGCGCTTACTGAAAATCGCACAAACTGGTTCACAACATGAACGCCTCAAGGCAGTTCGTCAGTTGGCTTGTATCGATCACTTGAAAGATTGGGACTTTCGACATTTAGCACAAATTTGTGATGCACGCACAGCAGTTTCGTTGGCGCGCTCTGGCGCTGACTCTCGTTGGTTCGTGCCTGTTCATATGCGTGGCTGTATTAAGAATCCCAAACTGGTGCTAGCTGATTTTCACGATATGTTGGCACGCCTACGTCCAAATTCTTGCGTCGATAACTTTTTCAACAAATACTTTCCACAACAGTATCCACACGAGGGCATCGACGAATTCTATACGCAGGAGCAAGCTAGCTCGCTATCTGTGCAGGACACAGATATGTTGAAGGAGATAATTTCTTTCTTGCATCACATCACCAAGGAGGAGGCGGTTGCTAAGCAGATCATTAACGAAGGTGGCCTTACACATCTCATGGAATTGCGTAAAATTTTTGCCGATGACAATGAAACGCTCTCGACACTATGCAAAGTATTGGCGAATGTGTCGCTGGTGGAGAATAGTGTGGAGCATTTCTTCGCTTCGGGTTGGATTGGTGTGTTGGCAGATTGGATGAAATGTCCCGATTTGCGTTTACAAGTGATCTCAGCGAAAACTATGGCTAATTTGGATCACGATGACCCCAATCATGTGCAATATCCACCCAATGTGTATCCATTACATCCACGCTTGCGTACGCGCGCCAAACCCAAGGCTGATATAATATTCATACACGGTTTGTTGGGTGGCGTTTTCATTACGTGGCGTCAGAAAGACCGCAATCCCATAGAATTGGGTTTGTATGGCAAGAATGCTTTTTATACTAGCGAAACGGATGATGTGTTTTTGATTGGCGAACAAAGACGTACGAATGGAAAAATTTTGAAAAATTCAAATAACAACGCGAGTAATAATGGCAAAAGCAATGCTGTGAAAACGGAACAACCAACTGGTAAGTGCAATTATTTGCTTGCTTGCCGAAAATAGCAAAAAATATTATATAATTTGCTCTACAGATCCAATATTGAAAGCTGCGCAAAAGACTAAAAACAAAACGCTGGAGATAAGCGATGCTGCGACAATGGATTTTGTGGAGACGTTGCAAAATACTGCCGAATTAGAATCAGATTGGGAGGTTGTACATCCAGATGTGCCGCTTAAGGCAGGCGAGGAATGTTGCGGAGAATTCAGCGTGCCGGGAAATGAATGGCAGAATCAAGATAACATTGAAGACTACACAAACTGTTGGCCAATGGAGTGGCTGCCGGATGATTATCCAAATACAAGGTAGGTAACTAATACTCCACAGCTAAAGAAATTGGTCAGTCAATAGTTTCTCATTTCTTTAGAATCATCGGCATCGATTACACTTCTGCGGTCACTGAATGGTCTGCCAATTTCACAAAGTACTGTCCCTGCGAAAAGGGTCAGGGGCAAATCGACGTTCGTGCCACATCACTACTCGAACGTCTCTCGAAATCTGATGTGGGCAATGAGAGACCTGTTGTTTGGATCGGTCATTCCATGGGCGGCATACTCACCAAGCTTATGCTTATGAAGGCCATAGATGATCCTGATCCAAAAGTACAGCAAATAGCCAACAGCACGTCGTCCATACTCTTCCTTGGCACACCGCATCGCGGCTCTTCGATTGCCAAGTGGAAACAGCACATGCAAATGATTATCTCCCCCTCCATTGAAGTGAAAGAAATGGAGGAAGGAGCACCGAAATTGCTAGCAGCGCACAATCGTTTCATGGCATGTTTACACACATGCTTTCGTAACGTTAAGGTTGTGACCATCGCCGAAGGTGCACCCACCATGCTGACAACATTCAAATTCCCGCTGCGCATTGTAACTGAGGACTCGGCGCGCATTGATTACGGTGACTTCTATGTACTCAAAGATGATCATCTTAGCCTATCGAAGCCAATTTTCCGCCAATCATTCCTATATCAACGTGTTCTTAAAGTGATTGAAGACTCAATGAATATAGATGAGAGTCCAGTTGAGAAAGTTACGCTACCTGGCACAAAACTCAAAATAGAACCAGTTAAAGTACCGCCGACTAGGACTTCGGACTCAGGCGCAGAGAGTTTATTGCAGAAAGTCCGTGGAATTTTCTCGGCAGTGCCACAAATAACAATCAATTTTCCCAACGCTCAATGCGAACAGTCTAGGCGCGAGTAAGTCGAGCGACATTTTTTTTTTGTTGCTTGTTTTGACTGGCTACTGACTGCTATTGCAACAGAATTCATCCCACTAAGTTATTTCATAGCACATCTTGTAAAAAAATTCCTGTACTTAAATTCATATGCCAACTCATCTTAAAATATTTGCATACCCATGTTTTACAAGACTTGAAAAAAATTTTATCGTAGTATATAGTCCTAGTTTCAGTAAGTAAGTTTGTACATGAGCTTTTTGGCTTCGCAGAAATGCTATTTACAAAATTCATAGTCATAGTCAGTAATGTATTGTAATCAATAAGAGCTTATGAGGTTAAGCATTTAAGAAAATTCGCTCAAATAAAGCTATGAAAATGATAGTAAATGTGTTAAACATATTAATTAATATTGTAAGGTCAACACAAAGTAATGAATTGCTATGATTTGTATTGAAATCTAATAAAAATGCTTTTTAAAAAATACTTGATATAGAAGAAAGTTATGTATTTGCAAATGTGGGAAAATATATACCGATCGCTATATGTATACATAAATATACATATTAAACTACATTCTAAAACTTACATCATTCTAATGTTATGTTATGTTTCCTCTGCAATCGCCATGGTTCCGCCAGCAGCTCCACTTTCCTGCTGCTGTTGCAATCGCTCCTTTTTCGCTTTCAAACGTTCCAATGCAATTCGCCGATTTTCAGCTATTCGCGCCATTTGCTCTGCTGTCAATTTAGGCACCGGTGCGGGCGATGCAGGCTGTGAAGGTGGCAGTGGTCGCGCCAAATCACTGTCGTTTAGTTTATTTCCCAACTTTCCCCCGTGCGTGTATGGTGTGGACATAACCGCATTACCTCGATTAAATGAAGGTGTTGCCAATGTACTACTGCTGCTGGCGCCGGTGAATGTAGCATTAACACCGTCACCCCCTTCGCTGCTGTAATGAGAAGGCGTACGAGGGGCCAGCTTAGAAATGGCAATTTGTTCACCCAACAGTGCATCAAATTCGTCGAATGGTTCATCTACTGGTTCGGCATCTGCAGCAGCATCATCTTCATCTTCATGCATTTGATCTCCAGTCGCTTTCAAGTGGTCCAACATACCAAGCCGATAGCGTGACATATGCACTTGTAGCGACTTTTTCTTGCCAATACGCTCTATATTCGTTAAGACATCGTCGAATGTGTAGTTTGGGTACATACGATGTGCCCAATGTGTCATACGCCGCATCACCTCGTCAAGATCGCGCTTTTCGTGACCCTTTCCCTTGAACTGTATATCCTTGAAATAGTCCTCGATGGTGTGTATACCACGTGTGCCGCTCAGTACGTCAAGTGATAATTTAGGACGTGGATTCCGTACTGTGCGTTTTTTTGGTTCCACCTTTACGCCTTGCTGTTCACCTTCCTCAGCTTCAGCGTTTCCAGCAACTTCACCATCAGCGCCAAAAAGTCCTTCCATACCCATTTCGTTATGCCCATTCTCTTCATCGCTGGGTAAATCATGCAAATTACCACTGAGTATGTCGTCGACAACATCGCCACCGTACATGGAGGACATATTAGCAATAATTTATTAATAATTCAAATTATATAAAACATGAAATATGTAAATAAAAGCCCTCAAAATTTACAAAACGCGCCAATAACAACAACCGGCTGATTCCACCTTATACGAATTCGACTCGGGCGAAATAACGGAATTGAATAAAATTCACCACTTGGCTTTTGTCACAAGAATGATAGAATACAAGATTGCGCCGTCCTGGGCGTTGACATTTGTGTACCACAAGTAAACAAAGAATAGAGCGAAAAGAAGAACGAGTTGAGACTGCCAAAGCAGTTCACTTTACAGCGAAAAACGTGTTTTAATTTTGCTAAATGCGAAAATATTGCATTTTTCACCTAATCTATTAGAGAACAGTGAATATTTTAGTGCACTCCATTGCTTTGCAATTGAGGCTGCTTCAGTAAACGTTTTAGTGCACTCCATTGCTTTGCAATTAAGGCTGCTGCAGAAAACTGCGGCATCTCAGCGGGATTGATTGGTTAACTTGCTTATGGAGGCTGCTTGGAGCAGAAGCAAAATCATTGTGATGAAAGGCTGTTAATGTAATAATAAAGAAACATTTTGAGAACGGCTTTGCCGTGCCCTANTTTAAAAACAGTTTATGTTTTCATCAGTTAAATATGCTTCATATGCATATACAAATAAACATATTGCACAAACGCTCATACTTCTATATCACACCAAAGCTACACTGTTTCCATGTAAATGTGCAAAGAAGCAACACGGTGCCACTGCTAAGGGAGCGGTGCGAGAGAGACAACTGTCAGTTTATCGAACCTTGTATTATTGAATCATGGGCTTTTGTTGAATTTACAGAGATACCCCGGTGTTGTAAAAATTCAACCGAGACAAATTTATACAAGGTGGTGTTGATGGAGAATTTAGATTTTCGCCGAGGTACGTCTTAATGTCAAAATGATGTGTTTGTTGTAAAGTGAATTCGCCTTGTTTACAACAAACACATCATTTTGACATTCAGTAGTACCGCGGCGAAAATTTAAAGCTGACAACAACAATTGCATACACACATGAACCAAAAAGACAAGAGGTTTGTATAGTAACTTCTCCAGTAAAACATTGCAGCGAGAGCGTAAAAGCAAAATAGAGCGTAAAATTGAGAAGAAGAGAAAACTAGTAGAAAAAGTTAATGAACATAAAACTAGCAAAAACTTGCAAGTGAACAGTCGTTGCACTGTTTTGACATTCTGCTGTAAACATTTTACTATTTATAAATCAGTCTTAAACTCTGCTTTACACACAAGCACTTACACAGTCACAATATTTTGATTTAAACTCCTTTTACTTTTGTTTGTGCTAAACCAATTCAACAAATGGCGGCTTTTGACATTTATTCTTCTTCTTCTTCAGCTAGCTAATTTCTGCTAGTAAAAATTTCACTAGCAANATAGGGAGGCCATCATGGGGAGGCCCATAAACGACAGGGTTCACACAGATAAACTTTTGTTGCTCATTTTCGGCAGATTCTGTTTTGGTGTTGCTCTTCGCGTTCACACAGAGCAATGCTTTTGTACACAATTGTTGTTGTCAGCTGTGAACGGTCAACTAGAATTACTCAGTCGAACGAGAGCACAAAGCGTGTTCCACAAGCACGATCAACTTGGTGCCCTTCTTCGTCACTCCCTCTCCCACAAGTAACTAGTTGCCGCAACAAAAGTTTCTCTGTCTGAACCTAGATAACCTGTAGTTACTGAATCGTGCGTCTGACACATGAACCAAAAAGACAAGATCACGAGGGCAGGAGAGTAGCCCGTTAGAATCGCATTTAGGAAAAAAGTTTAACGATTTTGACATTTGTTTACATTTCTTAGTTGTTTACATTTTGGTGGTGGCTTTTTACTGCAATTTTCTTCATTTTCGCCTGTGACAACGTGTGTACACATAAGGTAAAGAATAATTTAACACAACGACATGATTTATAGAAGAATTTTCATAATGAAAATGATTATTCATGCGTTCAACAATTTCGCGGTTTTCACCGTTCTCTTCGTTGTTTACTTCTTACAACAAAGATGGCGTCGAGATATCGGCAGCTAGAAAATAACTTTTTTCTTTCTTTCCTTCCCGCGTGATCTTCTGTCTTTCGTTCATGCGTCTGATAGGCTGTTTTTGCTTACGCGTAAAAGCACATTTAGCGCATTTAGCTCTAAATGCTACTCTAAATGTACATTTATCCATACAAAATTCGTCACCTAAATGCAACTAAATGCAACTACATTTTTGCATTAAGAATCTAAATGCTAAAAGCAACCCTGTGATCTTCCAAAATTTCCACGATTCGAACATGGTTTAAAGAGAAAAAGTGGCAACATTGCTTTTTCGAGTATACAGTTGCTAGCTGCGTTTCAGTGATCGCCGATCGAGATTTCTTTTATTTTGCATTACATATTTGGATAAAGAAAAGTTAAGCAAATTCAACATCGATTTGATGCTGATAGAAATCTGGATCAATTTGTGATCAACTCTGTTTGGTTTGTTTCCTAATTAAGTGAGGAAATTTTAATTGACAGCACCGACAAATGAATATATACACAAACAAATGTTCGGTTATGGTTAAAACAATTCAAGTTTTTGTATTGAATTTTTGGTTTAAAATTTATTTTTTCCTTTTCAGTAGGGTTTTTGCACATTATCTTCTGCGTGAGAATTGATCGTAATATATACGCATCTAAATAAGAGACTGGAACACGGCTGTTTGTCAAAAGCATACGATTTCGAACTCGCGTAAATGTACATTTGCTAAATGCTATAGCATGAACGCTCTTCGAAAACATATGTTCGAAAGTGCTAAATGTTGCATTTTAAATGCAGCAAAAACGCTGCATGACACCACTATGATCATGATGCAATAAAACAAGGTGGTATCAGTTGGCAACTTCTTGCTCTAATTCCGCCATATTGACTGCCTTAGCTGAAAGAGTGTTACTTCTTTAACATTTCTTTGCCTAATAATATAGTTGATTTTTTTTTTATTTTTTCTCAGTATACACATTTTGTTTTCTCAAAAAGGTATTATATCTTATTTTATTTCATTTCATTGCGAATATACTATAAAAAAGCTAATTTTGTTTAGAAGAAAATATGAAATTTGATATTTTTCCCCCAAATGGGGATTAATTTCTTCCCGTTTTTCTTCTTTTTCTACTGAGCTAAGGCAATGTCAAATCGAGCTGTCACAACTGATACCAATTTGTATTATTGCATCATGCACTATGATGCCATTTTGTAAACACGCCAGGGGTTAAAAGCAGTACTGCATGGCAGTGTTGCCACAATGATTTTTTTATTTGTTCCAAAAGGCGGAAGAAAATATTGTGGCGAATACTGCGGCAACACAAAGCGAACAGGAGAAATAGGCAGAATGTTCGAGGAATGACGTAGAATGTTCCACAAACAGAAACGTCAAGTTGGGTGAACACTGCGAACAGCGAGAGAAAGAGAATGAGCGATAAACTTCAGAATGGTCTAGAGTTGCCATAAGTGCCAGCGCAGGTATATAAGGGCGCCACCACAGCGAGGTGAGTTAGTTAAAGTCAGCAAGCTACAAGTAAAGTGAGCGGAGAATTGAGCTGCGAATAAGCAAGCTATAAGTTTAATTGTGCTAACAAGTAGTAAAGCGTTGTTATCGCTTTAACAAGTATTGTAAAGTGTTTTTACTGTATTAGCGAGTATTGTAAATTGTTTGTTGTACAATAAAGTTAATTGTACTACAATTTGGTCATCGTTAGCATTTATTTAACAATCCAGCGATACGAGCCCGAGTATATTTGGGAAATCCCTCAAGGTTTCGAGGACAATCGTAACAATATTACCAGATTCAATAAAAAACTACCAAACTTATTTCATGTGCACGGAGCCAATTCTGGTTCTATGAAATTGTGAAGTGAAACTGAAAAATTCAACGTAAGTGAAGATTTAATTTTTTCACTTTATCATTTTTTTATATCATTTAAAGCGATTCTCGATCATTAAAGGCCTTTTTTTAGACTAGCAAGAAATTATTTAGTAACTTATTGTAAGTTTAACCCAACGATATTCTTTATCACAAGATGGTAATTTTGGGAAAAACCCCCAACTTTTCTTTTTCACAGCCACAAAACGAATTAATTTATTTTCCATTTGAAAAAAGAATCGTAATTTTATGTGAAGTGATGAAAAATTTTTTCACTTCACGTTTTCACAGAACAGGAATTTGACCCCAGAACTACATATAAAAATCCCACACCCACCTTTTCCGGCATCAGCGCTTATCACGTTTCGCCGCAGAAAAGTTTGGTATGGATTTCAAACTTAAATATGGCCGAAGAAACGGATTTTTCAATTGCCCATCATTTCCAGAAACTGGCACTGTCTTATGGATATACACTTTCATCCATGTACAGCTCAGGCAACAAAACAACTGAAACTGACATTAATTAGCAGAAAAGTTAGAGTAAAACTCGACAACAAGCTTTTCAGGCGTTCCGCACTTTTCAGGCTTTTTTATTTTTTAATTTAATAAAAAAGCCTGAAAAGCGTGAATTGTATAGCTGAAAGCCTGAAAAGCACGAAACGCCTGAAAAGCTTGTTGTGGAGTTGTGCTCTAATTTTGGTCAAAATGTACCTAACCGGCAACACTGATGCGCAGCCGGTGGTGGACAAAAGCGTGATGCCGAAAATAAAAATAAACGTCGCCCTTGCTTCGTCAAATTTTCGTGTGGTTTCAGATAGAATTTCTGGCGGAAAAACAACTGAAATCAAGCTCTTAAATAGTGATTTGTGATACTTAGCAGGTTAGTTTTCGAAATCTATTAAAATTCAGTGGCAGGCAACTGTATTTCTGCGTTAAATTGATTTACCAAATTGCGTGAAAAAGCAATAAAAATTGGGAAAATTTGCAGTGTGTTGAAAAAGTAGGCGAAATTACGCATTTCGTTTTTGCCTAGTGGTGGGTTTGAGAGAACCAAACGATAATAAAAGCGAATCAAAAATTGTACAACAAATTAGCGGAAAACGCGTGGTGTTGTGAAAAAGCAGGAGATGAAAACAAATGATAGGGTTATTGTGTATTAATTTGTGCATTAACAAATTTTAATAAAATTCTATACAATGGAGAACAAATGCAATAAAACTCCTAATACCAACAACAAATACATGGATCACGTTTACTGTCATCCAACTGAAAGCAAAAACTACATACGCGCCAACAACAATGCAGGGGGTGGTGGTGGAGCTGCCTCAGCGGCGAATACAGACTACCTGGCGCTGCTCAAAGAAAATAAACAACTTCGCGCTATGTTGATACTGCATTTGGACTTGATACAGGCACAAAGTGATCAACTTCAAGTGAAGGATAAACAGCTTGCGACACAAAATGAAGAACTGGATGAAATACGCACAAAAAATCAACAGCTGGAGACACAAGTGCAAGAGTTGCAGAAACAATTACAGCGGCATATAAAAAGAACCGCGGTTTCGCCACCACCACTTGCAAAGATACAGCGTACAACTGAACCGTTATTAACCAGTCTAGTATCTCCTGCAACATCAGCAGCGGCAGTGACTACTTCTACCACACAGAATATAATTGGCGAATGCAATGGTAAGCTTATAAGTAAAATAATATTGCAACGTGTTAGTTTGCCTGAGGATAGTCCGAACTCGACAACCACTGGCACTTCCGAAACCACATCCGATGCGGATGACAGCACAGCTAGTAAGACACATGCCGAACAAGACGACCACGATGATGACGATGCTGGTGAAGATGAGGGGGAAGAAGAAGAAGACAATGATATGGAGGACGGTGGCGAAACTACAGGCAACACTACTGAGGACAGCAATGATGTGCTTGCGTTGCTTACTACGCTATCTGATCATCAAAGGATGTCACCAGTACTTGTATCGCGTGGCGCCAAAACTTTACGCCAACTTGCCGCCGTTCCAGTACAGACCACGGTTTCGGCACCGACAACTACAACGTCTGCATTGCCTAGTACGCCTGCTGTGGTGCCCACCGTTACCACTACTGCTCCAACGACAACACAAGTGTGTGTTACCCCACCAACGCCAAGTCGCGGCAAACAGATGCCGTTGATGTTGTGGCATGCGCCGGATTTGCAATCCGAAGAATCTGCAAGCTGTGAGTCACTTGGCGAACTTTCTGATCAGGTAAGCGCGTATGATCTAATTTTTTGAGTTGAGATATTAATTTAGTTCATCTCTATTTAGCGTTCAATGATTGCCTCGCCTGCTTCGCCAAAAATCGAACATAAATCGAAGAAACCAAAGAATATCACAACAACACACTCGCTTCGAAGCGGAACCAATTTGCAATCACAGCAACGACAAAATAAGCCACGTCGATGTGCTTACATATCCACAGGAGAAATGTACTGCACACGTGCATGGGAAGATGAAGAGGTAATTGCTGATGGTTACGAATTCATTAAGGAAGAGGCCGAAGCACTACAAGCTGATGCACCCATGCTAGAGATACCCAAATGGACTGAGCACGAACTTGCCGTATCTTACTGCATCGAAGGTACCGAAAATCTATCGGACGAAACGTTCCTTAAGCGTCATGAAAAGTTAGAATTGGCCGAGAAGAGACGTAAGAAATGGGACGTGCAGCAGATACGCGAACAGCGCCGCATTGAAAAACTGAAACGGCGTCATTGCAAAGATGAAATACAAGTACCGCCGGATCAACAGCCATTATTGAGTTTCTATCCTCAGCCGGATACCGTGCAGACAATATGCTTTACTAGTGATTTGCCAGTGCAAGCATTTGGTGAGCTAGTGCCAAAATTGAATGCACACAATGAATTTGACTTGCCATGGCTTGAAGCATTGGCTACTGCACGCACGCCAGGCTCGATTGTGACATTGGCGCAAAGTCAAGCCGGTGCCAATCCATCGTCAGCACAAGGACAGCAACAGCTGATGAATTCGACCTTTGTGTTTGTCAAAAAACGTAAGCGACAGCAAAGCAACACAGCTGGTGGTGCAGGAGTAACACAAACAGCACGTCAACGTGGCGGACGGCGTAGGGCAGCAGCAGTAGCGGACGCTACCGCAGTTACGGCAACGGTACCCGAGACTGCTGCAACAACGGCAGCCGCCACTGCAACGCCAGTTGTGTCAGAGACTGCAGAGGCAACACAGCCAGCGACGGCGGAGCCAACTGCAGCTACAACAGCAGTTGCTGATGATGTTAACATCATTGCGAGTAAGGTTACCAACGAAGAACCTCCAAAGTAGTTAAGCTTTAGCGCTGCAATTAGCAATATGTATGTTAATGTGCTGGGAAAGTTCCGAAGCTACTTAAGAAACTATAGTTGGTCTCATCAGTAAAGTTTAAAAATGAATTTGTAAATGATTTTCAAGTAAGTCAATGCGTTGGTGCGCATTGCTGTAGTAACAAAGTTAGTTAAGCCAATACAATTGAACACATGTATTTTGGCGGATGTTTCACAAATTGCTATATTAAGTTGGTAATTAAGTACATATTTCGCACAAACTTTGAATTTGAATTCAGTACGAGGAAACTCTGTCGTGTGCACTGATCATAATAACTGCTGTGGGGCCCAGAAACTAGAATGCATGGATGAAGTATATCAACACATCTAGTTTGAGATATGTATTTACCTATTTCTTTGTGTGTTGATAATTGTAAAAGCACTTATTTTCGGAAGATGTAACATTTCTCTGGTTTGTAGTAATTTATTTGGCAGAGTAGTGACGCATCAAACCTTAATAAAAGTGATGTTTAACGTAAATAACGTAAAGAGAAGTTTAATTATTGGATCATGCTTGTAACGGCGAAACAATTATAATAGAACGACAAATCTGTAAAAAGCCCAAAACTTTTCGACCTATTTATGTAAGTTTATACATAATTATTTGTTAATAAACAGAACAGGTGTATCAGAACCGGGCGGTTATTCATAAAATATCGCAGCGACTCAATATTATTTATGATTATATTTTGAAAGGAAAATCTAATATGGAAAGTGGATTTTGTAAAGCGTTTTATTTTCTGGAAAAGATATACATATGTATGTATTAAATTTAGTGATTACTTTAAAAGTAAAAATGTAGTGAAATTCAAGAAAGCGTATGTAATTCAAGTCTTATGAAAAGTTCTTAGAAAAAATTTAGCATTAAAGTTTTGAACGAAGAAAAAGAAATTACTGTAACCTTCAGTTTTTAGTGTAAAATGTAACATATTTTGGCATATATGTACATACATAAGTATGTATGTAGCTTTGGACTTTTTAGCAAGCCACTTGTATGATATTAGTATATTCCTAGTCTCATTTTAAAGCTAGAAATTTGTTAAACTAGTACATGTTGTTTTGTCAAGAAACCACAGACATGCAATGCAATAAAAATTTGATTATTTTTTTAAATATAATACATGCATATAGAAACAATTCGGAAAATGAATTTTCGACAATAAAAAAAATTTGAAGAAAATATTTAGGTAAAATATTTATTTACATACATACATATGTATTTTTCAAGCTTTCGCGGATAAAGCTTTGAAGAATCGGATTTCAGACGTTTAAAGGCAACATACGAAATAGTAGCTAAATATTAGTATCTTAATTAAAATGTCTATGTAAACTTAAATTATTCAATATATTAATTATACCTAAGTTACCTTGCAAATTTATTGTTCGCTACCGCCTTCGTTAAGAAGCCCGTAAATTTATGTGTATGCATGAAATATAATTATTTAACAATATATTTATTATTCATATAATTGTAATTCACATCAAACAATCGAATTAAGTTTAAAAGATTAATTTTTGTAGCTAAAATTTTAAAATGCTTGCGCTCAAATAATTATAAAAAAAATCTTTAAAACTTTAGCAAACAAACAGCAAAAGGAGATAAATTTGTACAATGTATGAAATCTAGATGGGCACGTTCCCAATTCAATTTTAGCGTTTTTTGTAAAATTATAAAATACATCGCTACGTATGTATTTAGAAATTATTTGTGCATTCTAATATCTAATGAAAACCAAAAACATTTATGTATTTTTTTTTTTTTTTGTAAATGGTATCTAACGATTTTGAAATGTACAAAATACCTTTATTTTTTTATTTTTGTTGCAAATGTACATATCTTTGTTTAATTTAATCAGAAGGATGTAACATATAATTTAAAAATAAATGTGTGAGAAAAATAAAAACAAGAAGTGTTAGCGCACAAAAACAAATATACCATGCTTTATCAAAATTAAATGCGGTAATCGGTAAGTAAAGTTTTTATTTTTTCTAGACTTTCGAAGGAACAAATTCAAATTAAAAAGATCGGCACCTGGGTGGAACCTTTCTAGCAGCCAAACATGCTAAAGCGAGTAATGAAGAGGCAATTCAGTTGCTGGCAGTGGTGTTTAGGCGACTAACAATTGCTGGTGCCTAAATGTATGCTACACTCTCAACCAAAAACCCAAAAACTCTTCCGGAACTTTATTATCAACGGCAAATGCTGCATGCAGAGGTGGGTAAGTGATGGTGGGCATTTTTTATGCTTCTTACTCTTCATTATTTAAATCTTAGGAAACTACGCTAAATCTTATCTTCATTCAAGTGTATCCAAATTCGTAAAACTTGAAAACTGCATATTCGATCTTAAAGTTATAAATAAGTTTTTATTTTTTGTTTAATAAGGATTGACACGCTTTTAAATACATAATAAAACAATTAACAATTAACATACACAATACTTGAATTACAAATTGACTTCAAAATTGACTTTTTCCAACAAGAAATTGACTTTCAAAATACTTTTTATAATTGCTCATTTAGAATTTGGTGCGTATCTTCTGCAACATCTAATACTCATCAGCTATTGCCAAATTTATTTAACACTTTGGGTCAGATATTTATCGGCTGTTGTCTGCCACATTTCTTCGACCTCGTTAAATTTATTACGCCACAAATCCACAATCATCTTCCAACCTTCTTCTTGCGTTACCAATACATATTCGTTAGATTGATCCAGCGAATGTGTATATGCGCCCATAACAAGACTCTGCGCCAAACGTGCTGCTACGCAATACTTCAACAGCGAACGCTCCTCCGTGCTAATCGGTCGTATATCGGTATAACCGGCAATAAAGTAGCCACCACTTTCTAGCGACTTGGCTTGAAGTATCATATAAGTTAGCGCAATACCTATTTCGAAGATTATTGGCGACTTGTTGGTATCACCGAAATCAATGATGCCTTTCACTTTATATTCGCCATCGGCGGACTTTTTCGATTGCTCAACTATGATATTTTGTTCATTGTAATCACCGTGTATTATTTGCTTTTCAAGCTTATCCAATTGTGTCAGCACATTCTTTTCGAATGCATCAATGATCTCCTCGACAATAGCTTTGCGCGAGATGTCCTGTAAGACGTAAAGGAACTCACGCAACCGTGGCACCGACTCCAACATCCAGAGAGTTTTGTGTGTATCGTAGACTTCATGTTGGAAATTCTAGAATGTATTAGGAAATTTATAGGAGTTTGGGAAAAGTTCACAATACACTAGCATACATACCTTCAACGTTCTGTCGACTTTGGCTATGAATTCGCCACTCTTGTAAAGCAGATAATTGGATTTTTCCACTTCGTGAAACATTTGGCCTGGCACAAACTCCAGCAAACGAACAACGTGATCAGCGCCATTTATGTTCTCCACAGAAAAGTATTTTCCATTAACATTTTCTATTGGTCTGGGGCAAATTATGCCTTCTTTGGCTGGAAGTAATAAATTAAAGTAAATTTGTAGTTTCTTTTTTTTTTTAATAAATATGTTGTGTACCTAAATAAAGCATTAGCTCATTTTGAGCATCGACGAAGTTTGGCTTTTTCGAGTCAAGCGCATTTAGAATTTTCAAAATATATCCATGCGGCCATTGGGTGGTGATAATTGGATTTTTTATATTCCTGAAAAGTAGTGTACAGCAGATTATCAATAAAACTGTGGTAAACATTAGAGTGTTAAGAACAATCTTAAAAAAAAAATAATTAAAATATACATAGCCATAACCTAAAATTAGTTCAGAATATACAAATTGATAAACGAATAGGGCTGTTTCAGCTACATTTTCGTTCGAATTGTAGGAACGCGCTTTTAGGTTACAACAACAACTACAGAAAGGATTTGATACTAAAATCAACAGTAATATTCGGAAGTAGTACCTATGTACATGATCAAGGTCACTTCCGGAAAATTGTTTGGAGGTATTTTATAATATTTTTAACTACTCAATCGGCTCTTGCCGATTGCACCACTCATGGAAAGTAGAGAAAGTGGAATTTGTATTAAGAAAAACGAGCGGAATGCAAATGTTTTTTGTTTTGATTTTGTTTAGAATTTTAACTGGTTTGTATGTATGTATGTACATATATTCAAGATAAGAGAAATAAATAGTATTATCTTTCAAAGAGTCGAATTCTTTTTACACATGTATGTATATATGTACTTACAAAAGATAAGTGTGTATCCATATGCATATGCCTAAATAACAGAAAGTGATATTTATCTGTATTATTGTACTTATCTTGCTAAAGCATTAGATTAATTTAATTTATGAAACAAGATAGATATGCCATACCTACATGTTAATATTCTGTATATATATACATTTTTAATATGTAACCTTCTTGCACTTGCACTTACATACAGCTAGGGGTTCAGCATTAAATTGCAGCATTACTGCATCAGCACAGACCGACATTTGACCGGTCATTTGCCCGTAAGATTTCTTGTACGGTAGCCATTCTGGATATTATTCACCCTTAAATTGATAAACTAAAATATAACATCCGTTAAAAATTTAGTTTCCTTCCTGTGCTAGTACTTTTACAACACTAATATTTTTTAGACTGGCAATGCTAGAAAAAGCTTTGGCTGTGCAATCACCTGACTGTAATGACAGTTCGTTTTTAGCGCCAATTGCCATTTGTTTACTTCACACGGGCTTGTTTTGTTAGCTAGTTAGCTCCAGCAGCCGGTTTCCAACATTCGCTTTCGCAAATTTTGACTCAGTTATCTACTTTTCACATTCGTAAGTCGAATGTGTGTAAAGAAAAGTAAAATTTCAAAACTGTCAGTTTTTTAAGTAAAATCATCATGGGTATCACCGGCCTGATACCGTTTTTGGAGAAGGCATCTTCAAAAGTACATCTTAAGGATATACGCGGCAGCACTGTTGCCGTAGATACCTATTGTTGGCTGCATAAAGGTGCTTTCGGCTGTGCCGAAAAGTTGGCGCGTGGCGAGGACACCGACCAGTACATGCAATACTGCATGCGTTATGTGGAGTTGCTGCTGAGCTACGATATCAAACCGATTTTAGTATTCGATGGCCGTCACTTGCCAGCAAAGGAGCTCACTGAACGTCGCCGTCGCGAAAGTCGCAAACAATCGCGCAAATTGGCTGCAGAGCTGTTGCGTGCAGGAGACAAGGAGGGCGCTCGCACGCATATGCGACGATGTGTGGATGTCACACATGAAATGGCATTACGTGTGATACGCGAGTGTCGACTACGAAATGTCGATTGCATTGTGGCGCCTTATGAAGCGGATGCACAGATGGCTTGGCTGAATAAGATCGATGTGGCACAGTATGTTATAACCGAAGATTCTGACTTGACATTATTCGGTGCGAGCCGAATAATATTCAAGCTGGACTTGACTGGCGCCGGTTTGTTGGTAGAAGCGGATAAGTTATATTTGGCTATGGGTTGCACCAAGGAGCGCTATAATTTTGACAAGTTTCGACGCATGTGCATATTGTCTGGATGTGATTATTTAGACTCACTCCCTGGCATTGGCTTGGCAAAAGCATGTAAGTTCATGCTCAAAACTGAACAAGACGATATGTGGAAAGCATTGAAGAAACTACCAACTTATTTGAATATGAAAAATTTGCAGGTATGCTCAAGGAAAAAAAGTTGTATGTACCATATAATAATTTCTCATTTTACAGGTCGATGATGAATACATTGAGCAGTTCCTTAAAGCGGAAGCAACGTTTAAGCACATGTATATTTATAATCCCTTTGCACGACGCATGGAACGTTTGCATGATTTAAGTGAATTTGAAACAGATGAACGCTTCTGTTCCAATGCCGGCACACCGCTCGAGGACGATGAGCAGGCGTTGCAACTAGCACTTGGAAACTTAAATCCATTCACATTGAAACAATTAGACAACTGGCATCCGGATAGAAATTTCGGACAAGCACAGGCAAATAATAATAAAATCAAACGTGCTAAACATAAAAGTATTTGGCAGGGAAATTATCAGCCACGAACAAGCGCACCCGCGTCCACGGATGCTTTTAAGGACGTCAAATGTGCTTTGCATTTTAGAAAAGTAGATTTTATTAGTAAAACTATTGATGAAGAGATAACAGAAAATGCGCGTGTGGAACACGCCAAACCAGAAGAAGCCGAAATCTTTTCAATGTATCAGCATGAAGCCGGTGAGCTAATCGCGCCTAGTGCGAAACGACGCCGCTATAGTAGTGAAAGTAATGACAATGGTTCGGATAGTTGCATTGAACCAGAGACGATACAAAATCCGCTTCCCGAAGTAGCGCACAACACACACAATCCTTTTGCAAGGCCACAATTTACAACAGAAGCGAGTAAGTCAGTGTCAATCTGTGAGAATCCTTCTTTATTAAGGGTGCTAAGTCCAAAGAAAGCACTTGATCAGACAAGCAGAGGTAATGGTATTAATTTAAAAAGTCCAAAAAGTTCGCTAGATCGGCTGGCAGAAAGGGTTACAGTAAAGAGTAGATTTTTTGCTAACAATATAAATGAAGTGCATCGAAGTAAGAAAAGCGTCAGTAGAGATTTAACTGCTGAAATCAATTCAATAGAAAAGCAATCACAGCAACAAGAAAAAGCGCGTGCAATACTTTATGACTCGCCATCGCCTAAGAAAAAGTGCAAATTGACTTTGGAGACTAACCACGCTGCTTTTAACGAAGGTACTATAAAAACCAATATTAATAAGGAGGAGGAGGAATGTGATAGCATTGAATTGATAGAAGAATCAAAGAACGTGGCAAAAGCTAGTGTTTCGAGCCTAGATATCAGCCACATTGAAGATAGCGAGAGTAAAGGTAGCTTGGAGAGTGCAATAACACTATCCGATGATGATGATGATGTTGGTGGCGGCTTTGAAAGAACTATAATGCAAACAAAAACGTCAAGATCATCAATCAACCTTTTTAAATCACAAGAAAAACAACGCTTAGGTCTATCACGAACAAAAGCCAAATCAACATTAAAATCACAAAAGGCAAGTGGAAAATCTAACCCAAAGTCTATCAGTACAACTGCTTCGCTGCAAAATCAAACACGCTTAACTATGTTTGGCTTCAAGAAGCGACCTACTTTAAAATAGCATTTATGTATACATATGTATAAGTGTTGTTTATTAGTGTATGTATGTTTATGTTATTTTGTCAATTTATTATTATAATTTTGTTTTGTTATCAAGTTTTCACCTGATATCGCCAGCCATAATGTAAACTAAGCTAATTTAAAACACGTATTATTACTATAGAATAGAAAATTATTTGAGTGGTTGATTATCAATCATAATTTTATTAAACAAATTGGTAAATAAAAGTTAAAATGCGAAATGCGACTAACTTGAATACATTATGCCAGTAGTAGGAAAGTTACCCAGTAGATAATCTAAGGAGCCAAAAGCCCTTCCAAAAGGGGTTATAGGCAGTGAATGAAAGGTCTTATTGATTTTGTTGTTGTTATTGTCGTCAAGTTCAACTAACTAAAGCCCTTAGAAGCGTGCAGCCTCAATAGGGTCGGTCCACAGGGACAAAGGCGTTAGCGTTGTCGGGTTTTCCGGGCATACGAAGAGATGTTTCGAGTCGTGGGGTGTCTCTTCGCATGCTGGGCACTCATTTGGCACATCTGCGTCTAATCTGCTCAGATATGAGTTTAACCTGCTGCAGTAGCCAGAGCGAAGTTGAGCTATTGTGGTTCTAGTCTCCCGAGGCAGATGAAGCTCGTCGATGTCCGGTGGCTGTGCGCCTAGAACGGCATTCACCGGTCTGGAGTCTACATAACCCGAGACTGACTCCCTGTGAATGCCGCTCAGGGTCTGTCGACAGCCGGCTCAGCGTACTGGAATGACTCGGGTTTTACCCGACCAAGGGCTGTTGTTTCGGCGATCTAACCCCGTTTAGGTCGGCGAAGTATCTCAGAAGTTGTTCGTCCATAGGGCTATATTTGCTAAGTATTCTTCTGCTCAGGGCTGGCATCTGACGTTTATTTTTTTCAATAAAAAATAACAGTTAATATTTGACTATTATTTTTTCGATCACAAACAACAGTTAACTACCGATCTTCATGTTAGGGGTCTTCACACCAAGCTTGTATGCTGTAGCTCGGTGTTCGGTAATTTCGCCGAAGGTATTTTGGTTGTGTAAAGTAATTTTGCGCAAACAATCATGTAAATGCGGAAAAATTATTGAACACTGCTTATCGTTGCTTAAAAGACCAATACATGTCTTGTTTATATGTAGCAATCAAACGTTTCTAACTTAAACGTTTACAAGTAGAAATAGCGATTTTGTGCAACCCTCCTTTTTTGGCTTGCTCGAGGTTATGTGAGAGTAAAATAGGACAAACAATTTTTCAATAAAATTAATTTCTTCTTCTTTTTTGTTTTTGTTGTCGCTGAGTCCGAATATGGGGTCCCTTGATTCTTCAAGATCATCTAGAGGTCATGCCAAGGTAAAATTGAGAAGAATTGTATTGCATTTTCAGGTTTATTCAATGAATTCTTACCTATTTGACCCTCAAATGACCTCGAACCTGACGTGCTGGAGGCTAATAGACCTGAGATTCGCATTCAGGGCGTCGAATAACATAGGGATACAGAGGTTTGGTTGAATATGCATTGACTTTTTTTTTGCAAACCAGTGCTGTTATTAAGTTTTTTTGTTTTGGAGTTTTTTGTTATTGTTTTTTATACTGATCCCCTCAACAGGGAATGACAAGATTCTGAGAGTTGTTAGCAAACGGCGAACAGTTTTAGCTGCGTGAGAACATTCCCATGAAATTCGGGTTTTCGGTTGGGAAAAGCTTTTATTTTGATTATTTATTTATACTTTAATCTAAAAACTTAGACATTAGTCCAAATTTTGCCATACAAAATTATGAAGATCTGTACACTTTTTAATGGCGCACACAGTAGATACATAAATCAATGAAATTCATTTATGCTATGTATGTCAAACATGTACCAAGTTCACACGCTCGGATGCATGACTATACGAATGTATGTAAGATAATTAACTATATACATATCGTCACCTGAAATGCAAAAAGACGTAATAAACATCGTCGCTGAAATTCAAAAAGTCGTAACTAATAAAAAATTCAAAATTCAGTTTTTGATTGATATGATGGATTTCATCGAATTACAACTCCCACATCATTTAATGAAAAAAAAAAAAAAACATTTTAGTCACGACTTTTTCCATTTCGGTTACGACGAAGTGGCGATATGTACAAATGCACATGATATACATATGAGGAAAACTACCTGAAAATTCTATAGCTTTTTCTCTCTCTCTGTAATTATTTGTACTTCTGTATTTTCAGAAAATACTCGTACTCATTTGACAAATAAAAACTCACATGCATAAACACTCCTCGTCATTTGAATACTTAGTATTTACATTTTTCCTTTTGTTTATTTAATATTCATGAATTTCTCAGTTTCACCAATTATAAAAAAAAAAAAAACGTCAGAAAAGGGGTGCGCTATCCTAATGACCAATAGCGAAAGAGGTAACAATATCACTGGTTTATGGCAAAAATGTTCAATGGATGCCACTATCCAATTCCTATAAAGAATTGCTCGCTGATTCCGAAAATCGACTTCATTTTTTATTCTATGGATAAGTTTTCAAGATATTTTCAATTTACCGTTAGTCCGCTTCAAACAAAAAGTGGTTACACTTAATCACGTATATATATCTTACGGCCCATTGTAACAATCGTAATATGAAATACGACAAATGAAAGCTAAAAAAATTCTACATAGCCTGATATTTCTGACAAATTAATTAATCATTCCATATGTTTTTATTTTTGTTTTGATGAAAATATGAAAAAAATCATTTTAACAGAAGAAAAATTTAGAAAATAGCATGTTCAGTGTCAAATTTTTGCCTTTGTGCTAAAGCCTGTTCTGTTATGAAAAAAATTAAGTTACTAATGAATGAACGGATAAATAAACAAGTAATGATTGGTCAAATGAAAATTAATGAAATATCCGCATAAAAGCGTGCGACTTAAGTGTTCATGGCGTATGAGTAACATTATTTCCCCTCGTATCTCATTTTAAGATTGTCAAATTGGTTCGTAAGATATACGTGATTAAGTGGAACCATTTTTTGTTTTAGGCTGAATAACGGTAAACTGCCAATATCTCGAAAACGTATCCATAAAAAAAAATTAACTAAATTTTCGGAATCACCGAGCAATTCTACATAGAAATTGGATAGTGGCGTCTGGAGAACAAAACCCAAATAAAAATTTGTGATCCAGTGTATTTTTAGAAAAATTTCGGCTATGCAGTTTTATAGCCCATGGAATTCTAGTTGAGTAAAGTGCAGGTTTCAAGTGGCTACAAAATACCGTCGTTTTTTTTTATTTTTTTTCTTTTGTGTTGACAATAGGTTCGTTCGCGTAGCTGTTAATTGTTCATGTTTAACCAAAACTTACAAGTTTTTGCGTTCGCGTACGCAAAAAACTTGCAAAGTAGGGGAAATTGAGAGAGCAAAGTGACATTTCATTTTGAGGGGAAGCTGCTGGTTTCTGCTGGAAAAATTTTTGCCAACAGCAATTTGCCAACAGGAAAACAGCTGATCAAAAACAGCTGGTGGGCATTTACGCAAATCACAAAATTGAATTTGATGGTTTGGAAGTTAAAAATTACAAAATGCGACTAATTAAACTTGTAAGAAGTAAGTAGTTATTTGTTTAATCAATAAACTGTGCCAGGATACCACGTTGTAATGAGTTTTCGTACGTTTTAAATTTTACACTTTTGAATGTAAACAAAAATTATATCAGCTGTTCGTCTAACTTGCAAGTTTCTGCAAATTTTCTGTTCGCGTACTATTTTGGATATTTCTCTCTTGTGAGAGAACAGATGTCATTTCGCCGGAATTTGGCAGTTAGTTGGTTTCTGTTGGAGATTTTAAACGAACGCACCTTATTACATGCATTTCCGTCAATCAACGGTATTTTGTAGCCACTTGAAACTTGCACTTTATTATACTAGCGACCACTTTCACAATGTCTGGTTAACACTAACTGCAGGTTAAACATCGTTATCGACTCGGTCGACTCCATAACATATAACAGGGAGTCGATAACCATGTTCAACCTGTAGTAAGTGTTAACCAGACATTGAGAAAGTGGCCTTAAAATATTCAATGGGCTAAAAAACTTAATATCCGAAATTATTCTAAAAATATTGTTAACTTATTTACTGTGGGCCATTAGGATAGCGCACCTCTTTGTTGAATTTTTTTTTATTTGTATAATTTTTATTTATACTGTTGCCGCCGAAACACCCATCGCCCGATAACATATCACCCATCG
>NW_016159082.1:56550-97427 GCF_001687245.7 Rhagoletis zephyria
AGACTGCTATAGAAAACAAGGACTTTTCTTTCTTTTTCCCCGTAACATATACATTCATATAAAAAATTAAAGAATAATAAAAAAAAAACCAAAAGGAAAACTGTGCTAACTGAGGATCAAAAGGATGCGCTATTCAAATGACTAGGAGTGTATGTATAGAATCCAATTGACTGTCTATATATGTAGTTTACGGTAATTTATTTGTGCGCGAGATATTTGAATGTTCAATGCCGTCTATTTGGAGGTAGCGTATGTACAGTAGTGAGAAAAATTGTTATGATGTGCGGTACGTAAAGCTACTTAAAGTTGTATTGAAACGTGTGAATAGATTTTAATTTCATTCAAATTTGTTTTTGTTGTATTTGAATATTATTATTTGAGCAAAAGCAAGTTGCTCTGAAATTTTATGACTAGCTAAAGTTTATGTGCTAATATTTGTCAATACTGTAGACTTGTAAGTGCGACGAAGTGCTTATTTTATTTTTACATCCATATGTCCATGCGTATGTAAATACTTTTAATATCTCAGTCTGAGCTGTTATTTGAGAGTAGCTTACGTATTTGTAGGTATATATACATACATACATACATCTTATACATTGAGCATGTATACATATGTATGTATGTATGCACATACTTATATTTGTATTATTGTAAAAAGTCGAATATGAATGATAAGTAATCGGTCACGTTCGATTGCCCGCAGTAATTACACAGGCACAATAGCAAAACGTTGACTTACATAAAATTAAGTCGCCCTACTACCCATCTGACCATAAGTATTAGAAAAAAAGAAGCCATTTAGGAGCCCATATTTTAGATCGCTTAAGCGATTTTGGTCTAGTTCCATAAAGTACGCCAGTTTTTTCTCTTCTCTAACAAACTGACGCTAATTGGAAATGCCAAGTGAACCCAAGGGAACAATTATATGACACAGTTCAAATTTAATGTAACGAGGATGAGATTTTTGATGCTGTTTTTTCAACTTTTTTCATAGATTGGTATAAGAGAAACTTGAATAATTGGACCAAAATTATTCCGATTTGTACTTATGAGATATCATTGGAATTAAAGGTATTCTCTCACTCTTTTTATTTCTTTGCAAATAAACTCATTCAAAGTATGAAAGAGAAAGGTAGGATGAACGAGCGTCATTCCAAGTTGAATTAGGATGTTTCGGTGTTTGAAAAAAAAATGGGACGTGAATGAGTTTTTTTTTTACGGCGGAAAACCCGCAACTCTTTTTGGTGATGCAGTCTAATGTACATATGTACATACATATGTATGTAAATATTTATACATGCAATAACAAACTTACCAATCTGGTTGTATTAGATAATTGCGATCATCATATGATATTAATTCTTTAATTTCATTTATTGTGATGCCATAAAGTCGTCGCACTAACGATTCCACATCCTCTGATGTTACTTTCGGCTTAATATTTGATCCTGGTTTTAGTATATTATTTTGATTCGCATTACTAGAGGTCTCATCGCCATTGGCGTTGTTATTGGTAGTCGCTGGCGCTTCACTATTATTATTCGCAACAATACATTTATTAGCTAAATCATATTCATGATTCAATGTATAGGATTTTTTCCTTAAACTGGTCAATTCCACATTATTCCACTGTTCCATGATTTGACCGCACTGGTTTTTTCCTCGTCTCGTAATAACTAATTGATATTTTTACGTTAACCCTTCGAATTAAACAAAAACAAAAATATCGTAAAATAACCAAATGATTTCGAAAATGTGGTTGACGCTTGCCGTTAAGCACTTAACTACTCACCGGCACAAATGCGAATGCTACCCACACAAGCTTCAAACGGTATGCCGTAAAGAATGCCGTTGCTCTTCACCCGGCTGAAACGCAGCAGTTGCTGCTGTTTGCTTATTGTTTGAAAAAAGAAAAAGTATTGTTGTTTTTGCTTTTTTATTAATTTTTATTTCGTGCACTTCATTTGCTGAACTCTTTATTGTTAAAGTTGTTTATCTTTAATTCATTTCAACTCTCAGCGCGACGTCTCAACTGAAGCTGTTTTGCTCTACATAGGCTGTCTAGATGGGACCATGTTCGCCTTATTTGTACGGTCGAGCTGTAGAGAAGAATGCAAAGTAAATGATATAAATGTTATTAGCGCTACTTTAAGATATTCATCATCGTCATGTGTTCATGCACACACTGGCACACAAGTTATGTCGTTTAAAATACAAAACCGCGTATCGTTATTCTACAAAACCGCGTAACTGACATTTGCTGCCAAAAATTGGATTTGCTCACACAAGCTCTTGGCTCAATCCTTACCCATTCGCCCTGAAATATACTAACCAGAAATGAGATTGCTTTATAAAAATGAGAACCATTTTGAAATATGAGTGTTTTTACTCTCTAGAAAATAATTTATGCAACCCCACATACGAGGTTTTGCTTTTTGTTTATACGCGGTTTTGTACTTTAAACGACGATATGTATTTATTTAAGTCACAATCTCTTTCTGAGTTATGATTTTTTTTTATGACATTTCGTAGATGTATACTACATACATATAAGCATGTACATACGTATATATGTAGATACGATATGATAAAGCTGGAACGTCCCTCGTCTTTAGTAAATTGATTGCGTTAAAAAAAAAAGTAGAGACTTAAAGAATAATGGATCATTTTTGAATTCTCGAGTAAATAGAAATTTAAGTAAATTTTACTGAAAAGACGCTAAATAATAATAGACAAGTGCTAAATTGGTATTCGAGCACCTTCCATGAACTAAGCATTCATACATACATACATGCATTTCGTAAATACATACATATATTTACATTATGATGCATATAGCATGTATGTACATATGTATGTATGCTCACTGATAGCTAGCTACGATTATCTTTTAAATCGCCTTATTTTATAAACACGCAATTCAAAGTTTATGAACATATAATCAAATTATATTGTTAAGTTTAATTCTAAAATTTTATTAAATTCGTTAGGAGTAAAATATAATAAATCTCGTTGAATGGCGCTTGCAATACCTACATATGTATATTTCTCGATGACATTACAGCGCACCTTAAATGTACATATCGTCGGTGATACTGCAAAACGGTCTATCCTCTCTGGTGCTTAATTGAGGCTGTAACGATTTGCAGATGCATTCCGGTGCAAGTAGGATACCATATAGTGTAGACATAGACCGTTTTGCAGTATCACCGACGATATGTATGTATGTACGTTAGTGGTAAACTTGAAAACTTTTCAGAAAGCTGGAGGAATAATAGTCTAGATAAGATACAAATCCATGGTCGTGGCATATCGGCTGGTCATAAGGATCAACCTATACTGGAATGTAAAGAAACGTAAATCAATATATGTACATATAACACTATCTAATGTCAATAGAAAATTACACATTCTTGAAGAAAACGACTGCAAATTATAGTCTATTCCCTCATTTTTCACTTTAATATTTAACAAATGATTTAATTAAAGTTGCATAAATACACATTCCGGCAGGTTCTGCAATTCATTTGAGTCAACTTCGGTTTGAATTTAAATTGGAAGGGATTGAAATTCACTCGGAAGTAAATTGCAGAACCTGCCCGATTATTATCTAGAATTCGTCCCACGGCAGTCGGGTCTACGTAATCGGAATGCGGTCACTCCTGCATTATTTCACAAAAGATATTTGGTTAGTTTTTATACATACCTGTAAAGAAATAAAAAGCCTAGATATGGATTTTCTTTATTAAGGCAACGGATATGTATGCTGCTACTCTATGTACATACATATTCATACATAATTAAGAATATCTCTCTGTACTATTTTTATGACTGTCGCAAATACGTACAAGAAGAGAAAAAAATTACATTTAATAGTAGAACCAATTGAAAAAGTTTTCCACATGCATTTAATCTTCACAATTTAGAAAAAATGCTTTAATCTTATCACAAATGTGTAAATATATGAGTAGCCATAGTAATAATATTTTGGCGCTTACACTTCTACCAAGGTACATTGAACAGGTAGTATCAGTAGAGCAGCTGATTTGATTTATTTTCAAATTATTTGGTCTCGAAAATGTCAAATATTTTTAATTTTTTCTCACAAAAATTCTGAATTGTTAAAATCCATTTGCATGTGAAACCTTTTTCCATACAAAACAAGCGATTGAATAGCAGCTTTTGGAACGTTCGCCCAACTCGGCAGCACGACCGCTGATTACTGGGCCTTGCAAAGGATGGATCAATGCTTCGAGAAGCAAACAAATTTACTAGGAAAGAAAGTTGCATCAATTTTTATTTTTTCCAATTTCAATTTTTTATTTTTTATAATTTTTTGTATTTCACATGGCACGCTTTGATTTAGAAGAAAAAATTCAGAACAGTTTTTGACACTTTCGATACCAGAAGCAACAACAAAATACACGCAAATGTTGTTTTTGCTCTACTGATAGTACCTGTTTAATGTGCCTTGACTTCTACTAAGTGTTTGGCATAGCTTCTACTTCAATTTGTGGTATAAAGTATTGATGTTATTATAGAAATGGAGGGACCTACAATTTCACGCCGCCTCCGAACGGCAAATGGATTTTATGAGAAGTCTTTTCATGTCAGAAATACACTCGGAGGTTTGCCATTGCCAGCTGAAGAGCGACCGCTGTTAGAAAAAACCTTTTCTAACTTACATAGATGTTGCTCGGCCAGAGATCGGATCGAACCAGGGCCTAATGGAGTGGTATTACACATCTCTAAACACTCAGTCATTATTTTTCGTATAATCAGTGACTTACTACACATTTTCGCACTTGTGCAAATGTTTAGAAAGTGCAAAGTTGTAATTAGAGAGATCAAGTGAAATACTAATAGTAGGTAATAGTTAAATTTGACTTTTTAATTGGGATGAAAATGATGACAACGTGGGGGTGACAACAAATGGCTTATATGTATGTATGTATGTACATATCGTCCCCCTTTTGCCAGAAGCATGAATGTGCAAATTTACCAATACTGAGTTATTGGGTTGACTGGATTAACCCTTGGATGTTCATTATTATACCAAAACCCGGAATACCATGCATACACGGAGACCACATACATATCTTACAATGTCAATTACATGAGTGTACCCAATTAACATTGGGCTTGGTTAACATTTCGAAAATGATTGGAAAACCAATATTTTTTTCGAGTCTCACCTTCGATAACGTATGTGGAATAGGTTATTATTTGGTTCGAGAACAAGGTCTTTCTCCAGTAAAACGGAACCTTCGTTATCCAAAGTATTTTCCCTTTATTATGAAATCGAAATTCAGCCCATTGTCGAATTGAAATTTAAATGAGAGGGTGATTGTTTTATATTTACCTTCGAAAATGAGCTACTGGTTCTATTTTTTTTTTTACGAACTCATGTCGGGTGTATTTCCAATATACTATGAACGTTGGAAAACTAAGGTTGGTTATAAGTTCGATATGTATATCGGGTATCGAAGGTCATTTTCGAAAGTTTGCCAAAATGTTTATCGGGTAGAGTTAAGTCTCGCAAGAAAACTTTCAATCTTGATTTCCGATATGTATGACTTGATGGCGATACGTACATAATATGTACTACTCGCATTGCATTTTTAAGACCTCAAACTATTTTTCTGGTTAATAATACCTTTCTCTCAGTCGTGGCATGCATACATACGTATGTATATATTAACAAATCAAATCCTTGCAAAAATATAGAAACCCATACAAAGCTAATTCTATTTAGTATCAAGAATCAAATAGTAACCAGATTTGAATTACAGCGGTGGGTCCTTATCGCTGAAGGGGTTAACAAAAAATCGACTTTTCACTTTCTAGGTATTGGCATAGGTTATTCGTATTTGGATGAGAGTGGCACCGGACAAGGATACGTTTTCCAACTTCGTTGTATTCTATCTTCTTTGCTCGAAGTTTAACCCAGTAATAATAGTAAGAAAGGAAGAAATTCGTTCTTAAAATAAGATACAAAGCAGACTTTTATGAAAATAACATGAAGCGGAATATAGAAAAGTTTGGAATACTTACAACATTCAAATTCGCTTGAAACTGCATTTTATAATTTACCATTATTGCCCACCCTTTTTCAAGAGTGTAACTAACGGATAGATTTTGAAAGATACATGGTTGACGAAAAAAATATTACCTCCATTAAACCTTCCCTTAAAGCATGCAGTCCTTGCTCCGAAATTCAAAATCTAGCCTACCTTGATAGGGTAGACTGATGAAACCTGGGAGGTTAGTCCGTAATGCGATGCGAAAACAAATGATTCGGGGGTTACTGCCTATTGCATCGCATTTCTCTGTCGTATAGAATTACAGGGTAGCCCCCTAGATTAAAATTTTAATGGCAAAATAATGCTGAATCCTTGCATGGACCATACAGTTTATTGCTTCCAATGAAACATGTTTCTCCTAAAATGTGGAATAGTGTGCCGAGATGACGATCTTTGGTCCGTTTTCACCAGTTCTATATTGTGAAGGAGAACTGAACATTTTCAAATCGACGATGTGTTTGGTCATAAATATTAACATTAGTTATTTACATGGTCATACGTACCTTCTGCTCCGAATATCTATAATCACCAACCTTTTGTACGGTTTATATAACTAATACGCAGATTGGTGATAATTTATCGATTTATGCAAATAAAATTTTGTTTGATGGTACTACGCATAATATTTAAATGCACTTTTCTATGCACATATAAAGTTCTACTTTTCCATGTTTACTAAACAAATAATTCCGTTGTTGTAATTTGTAAATTACAGGGGAAGGAACCAGCTGATTTGATAAATGCGAAAGCTCTGGGCAAAAGCTCTAAATTGGGTGCCAGTTTTGTAAAACGCGAAAAAAATATACAACAAAAGTATTTACAATTTTAAATTTGCAACGAAAGTGTTTATAGATTTAAGGTTTCGTATTAAATAACAAATATGTTAATATTGAAGAAAAGCGCAAAGCTTCATTTTTTCTTTGTTAAAAAAAAAAAATTGTTTCCAAGTGCAACCCTTCAATTGCATTCCGTTCACGGTGCACATATGACATTTGTATGTAAACATAACCAAAGAAAGTTTGTTGACGAATTTCCTGAATTAAAATTCTTTGCGAATCTCCTTACAATGGATCAATTGTATATTGAAATAGAGATAAACACACGCAATGATAATACAGAAATCTACAGCAGTATTCAGTCATTCATGGCATTATATATGTACAAATATCTACAATCACCTTCAAACATTAAATTAAATTTCGTACGCACCACTATCCAGGGGGGCAAACTGCGCCTCCGTTCAGAATCGTTGAGACGTGAGCTAACCGAGGAAAAGATACATTGCAAAGAGGCGACAAGCGTTGAGGCTATAAGCGACCTTAAATTACCTATTTATGCAAAAGATGAAAATACCTTCATAGCAGGCATGTGTGCTGTTTGCAGGGAACTGGTTTCACGACAGGAATGTCCAGAGCGCCGTAAATTACTGGGCTTCAAAGGTGCCTGCTTGTTAGCCCCAGCGGAGGCATCCATTTGGACACGGTTTTGCGAAGTAGATGTCGTCGATGCAATCAGCCGGTTGTTGTGTACATTGGAATCCGGCGACGCCTTGGATGAGATACCAAAGGTAGTACCACGTTTTGAACGACACATGAACGAACCAGTGCGCATGCATAACATATACAAAACTGCACGTGAACAAGCGCAGCAACAAAACAAGGTAGCAGGCGACAAAAAAAAGGGAAAAGTTATATTCGATTGTAGCATACCTAAGGAGCAATTGCCTATTGAGCACCGTTTTGCAGAAGGAATCGCCTTTACTATAGCCGATATATTGTTATACACATTCATGCGTTTAATATTTAGGAATTGTGATGATATGTTGGTGCATTTTCCACTTATCAATACGTGGCTGAGTGAGGTAAGTTGACCAATAACTTGTGCACCGATTACGTATGGCGACCGAACTTCAGTTGCTGAAAATTTATTAAAGATGGCAACTGAGTTCCTATATTGGCAACTGCATTTTTGTGGTTTCCGCAAAACTTTTTATTGCGATTAATTTCACTCAAATGTACCTTAAAATTCACTTAATTGCCTAGCGGTAACCCAACTCCGGTTGCGTTGCTATCCGTAATCGACCCATTAATAAAATCTTAACTTTAAAGTATCATTTTACCGTGTCATATACAGATTGACACTTTTGATCGCACCTGTGGACAAATATTAAATGAATTGTACCTGCATCAATCAGCTAATCAATCAATTCCGTTACTTAAAATTCCCGATTGCGAAGCTGCCAGTCTATACAAGAGCGATCCTAAGCGATATAAGCCGCGCAATCGAATTTTTACCGATCAAAGTGAAGTCGATGCAGCTCTGAATAAATTAGAAATGTTGCAACTGAAGTTTAACAGTGAGTCGGCAACGACATTTGAGGAGAAACATATTGATTGGGATGCTCTAGAACCAGAACATGAAAAGAGTTCGGCGTTACCCCGAGAACGTATTATACGGAAACGCCAACAACTACAAAATGTTGCTAACGCGGTCATATCATTAACAAACCCAAACGAGAGAATCGTTGATTTCTGCAGTGGGACAGGTCATTTGGGCATATTGCTGGCATTGCAATTACCTAAGTGCACCATAATATTGATGGAAAATAAAGCAATTTCCTTAGAACGCGCGAAGCAGCGTGCCACTGAGTTGGGACTGAAAAACTGCAGATTCTATCAGTGTAATATTGATTACTTCGAGGGTAATTTTGATGTCGGCACCTCGTTGCATGCGTGCGGCACGGCCACTGACATTGTGCTTCAACAGTGTCGGCGCTCGCACGCAAAGTTTGCTTGTTGTCCTTGCTGCTACGGATCGCTACAACCAATGCCACACATTCCATATCCCTTGAGTGACCGCTTTCGCGGAGTGTTGACTGAAAGAGATTATTTGTTTATAGCACATACCGCTGACCAAGCACATGAACTGGGTACCTTAAACTGCCGCCCAGAAACTACACGACAAGGGCAGCTATGTATGGATATTGTTGATACTGACCGCAAGCTGCAAGCGGAAGAAGTTGGTTATGAAGTTCTATTGACGCGCCTAAAACCAGAACAATGTACACCTAAAAATCGTTTATTGGTCGGACGTATTCCAAGTGCTAGCTGACATGTGTGCACATAAAATTTGTTTGCATGATTTAAGGCATGCCTGCCTCTTATATTGTTTTTTTTTAGAAATTAAATGGTGCAAATTTTAATAAAAAAATTGTTATTCTTTTATTTCTTCAAACAGTGCAAACACCATTTCATTGAGATTGTATCGAAACTCGATTTGTGTTGCGCACCCACTCAATAAATCGTGTTTTAGCCCCACAACATTTTTGCTTTTCATTTATATAAATTGTTTTTATTTTTTCTATGCCTTAAATAAGAATAGTCCACCTCGCAACGCCAGCACCAAATGGAGTACGGAGCCACCTTGAACTTTGTAATCGGCGGCGGTTTTGTCGTCATTCCTGGAAGAGAAAAGCACATTTACTGCGGCGTAGAATCCATTTGAATAAAAAAATATATCAACTAAATACATCTGCCCAAAAGATAATTTAGGTAGGCCTTCTTAAGTAAAGTGCTTCCTTGCATGCCTTCTAGAAGGGCCTTATCCATTTACAATTTACGCGAATGCATAAATTTATATTGTTTAGCATTACAAATGAATTTAAATAGACATTATAAGTGGCAATAACACATATTTCAAACAAACCGTAAGCAAATACTTCAGAGATATATCATTTTTATAAATTAAGGAAGCAACTGTAAAAGAACATCTCCAAAAGTCCTTCTGGACTACGTCCTATAAAAGCCCTTCTGGAAGTCCTTCCATGAGTAGCGAAAGAAGCCCTTCAATTTGTGCCACTTCATAGAAAAAGGAAAGGAATGTAGAGTGGAAGACATCTTGACTCTCGGGCTTTTAACTCCTGAAATTATCTACTGGGTGTGCTCGTTTGGAATAGTAGTTTATGTCGGAAAGTTGGCTTTAGTGTAATGCGGCATTCCCTTTATTCTTTAAACGACAAGGAATTTTTTGACGAGACTTAATAAGAATATTGATTTGCTACTATCGGAACTATTTTTTGCACGTTTATTTGCGAAAAGTTCTTCAACGGCTTGGCGCCAGTGAGTCATTCGCAATTATGCAGCGAATGCCGCTTTATACTAAAGCCAGCCTTTCAACATAAGCTACTATTCTATACGACTACAGAAATATTTGATGCCATTAGGTTTGTTTGATATGAAAATAAAGCAAGTTATATTAAAAAAAAAAAAATACTCCTATATACATAATTTAAGTGCCTTACATTTGCTTTCCAGAGAAGATGAGTCGCTGCTGTTGTGGTGGTATACCTTCCTTTTCCTCTACTCGTTCCTTGATTCTGTCCACTTTGTCTGTAGGCTCAATGTCGATTTCGATTTCCTTACCGGTTAATGTCTAGCATAATAATAGATGAAAATTAATTATATGTATGTAAGTCAAGATGTCCATAAGCAGCCTGCGGAATTGAAGCCCCGCATTGCATCAACAATGATTCGCGAATTCATCCAGAAAATTCAATCATTGCCTACTCACCTTCACTTTAATCAACATGTTGCGTGCGAATGTGTAGGAAAATTGTTGAAATTGCTGCAGTAAATATTATTCGAAATGGTTTTATTTTATGCTTTTCACACCGTTTTTGCGTATAGTTTTTATTTTTGCACACAATTTACCGCAACCGCTTTTCCAAAAGTTTAATGTGAAAAGCCAAAATGACGTTTAGTAGCTCGAGTTCCTTGACACTCGCTTATCAGAAAAACGGTAATGAATAATTTTAATACAGGGTGGTAGGTGTGAAAAATGTGTGATTGACGGAAGGCAACGTTAAATGTGCTTCTGTGTTAAATTGCATTAGCGGCTAAATTTATCAAGTTATATACTGAATAAAGTTAATTTACCATGCAATTATTTAATTAATTTACCATGCAATTATTTAATTAATTTTATTAAAACCACCCCAACTGACGTCTTCTCTGTATAATTTCTTCCTGCTTCACAATAATAGCCGCGCACATAATTAGTTCCTCCATGATTAATGCACTGGATACTATGTATTTTTATATGCAAACGCAAAAACTTACTTTTTAACACACCCATTTAGGCAAATAAAATGATTTCAAAGTTTTTATTTAATAAAAGTGTAACTTTTTCTGCAAAATTAATGAAATTGAAAATATTAAGACATGCTTTAGCGTTGCCATAGGTAATCACAAAAATAAACAACCGTAGGAAGAGGGAGAAAAACGTGGTAGCACTCAACTTGCCGGAGTCCACGAAAACTGATAGCGTCGAAAGGCTTAGAGATGACCGTGAGCAGTTAGCTGCTGCCCTTCCACAGGAATTGACCGAAACTCTGTCAACACTGAAACTTCGTAGGCTCGGCCGTCCGGCAGGTAGTAGACCCCGACCGCTGCTAATAGAAACACCCTCTGAGGCGGTTGCTAAATCATTATGGAGAGCAAATTCCAATATGTCTAATATTAAATTCAAACCTGACCTAACACTAGCTCAACGAGATCATCTAACTGCGTTACGCAACGAGCTCAGTGTATCAGACCAGAAGGACAGTAAGACGATTAAATACATTGATGGCATCCCAAGGTTGGTGGACAAACCGAAGCCGCACACGCGCAAGCGAGCAGACAGAGCGCCAAAAAACTAATAATTTACTATCAGAATACAAGGGGGTTGCGGACAAAGCTTAAGGATTTCTTAACCTCCACCGCAAGCCTCGAAGCAGATGTTATATGTGTCAGCGAATCGTGGTTGCACTCGTCTATCTCGGACGGCGAAGTTATCGATGGTACATATGCTATTTTTAGAAAGGATAGGGATCAACTAACAAGCAGCTACGACCGTGGTGGAGGTGTATTCATAGCAGTCAGGAGGGGTATCCGTGCTGAACTGGTGGCAACAGTCCACGATCACATAGAGCAAGTGCTAGTAAAAATTAGGGGTCTAAAATGTGACCTAATCATAGGATGTGTATATATCCCACCTTATTCACAACCGGAGACGTACAAAGCCCACTTGGAAACAGTGTCTTATATCAATGCAACGAACGCGAATTGTAAACTACTAATCATTGGCGATTATAACTTTCCTAGTAGCTCGAGCCCTGAAAATTGTGAAATTCTCACCCACACAGAATATATTCTTAGTGGATGTCAACAAGCCAACAAAGTGCCAAATTTCAAAGGCCAGTCATTGGATCTTTGTTTCAGCAACATCGAAGTAACGGTTGAAAGAACTGATCCTGTTGTCACTGAGGACGGATACCACCCTGCCTTGAGTGTGAACGTTCATTTCCAATCAAATCTGAATGTGACCACCCCCAAAACATATTTATTTAAACAAGCTGACTATCCGGGACTCAATCATTTCTTCTCAAACATAAACTGGATAGACCTTTACAAGCTTGATACGATCGATGAAAAAGTTAACCTATTTTATACACTAGTCTTTGAAGGTATCGCGCGGTTTGTTCCAGTAGTTCGCAGGAGAAACAATGAATTCCCTATCTGGTTTACTAAGCAATTGATAACAAAAATTAAACTTAAAAAGGCTGCTCACGCTTTTTATAAGAAGAATAACTCAAGCGTTAGTTATAGCAGGTTTCGTGCTCTACGGCTCGAGTGTAAAACCATCAGTGCAGCCTGTTATAAGGAATACGTCGCTAGGGTGGAAAGCAGTATCAACACAGATGCAAACAAGTTCTGGAGCTATATTAAAAATAAACGGCGAAATTGCATTGATATTCCAACAACTGTAACATGGGAAAGTACGTCAGCAAGTAATGAAGAAGTAAGTAACCTATTTGCTTCGTATTTCAAAAGTATATATACCCACCGTCCATGGCCGGGTAATATTGGCATAGACACATCACATCTGACAGGAAGTGACGCTGATTTAAACAACTTTGACACCTGCTATAACGATGTCTTTACACAGCTCTTAAAACTAAATGCTCGAAAAGGGGCAGGCCCAGATGGGTTGCCAAACGTGTTTTTGAAAAACTGTGCTTTTAGCCTTTGCGAACCAATATGTCACATCTTCAGCAAATCCCTTCAAACAGGGATCTTCCCCTCTGCCTGGAAGGTAGCTTATATTAGCCCTATTCATAAGTCCGGCCCGAGATCAAATGTCTGTAATTATCGACCAATATGCATTCAGTCATCGCTGGCTAAGCTACTGGAGAAAATGGTACTACCCCGTATGACCTTTGCTTTCAAAAACATTATAACTACCAGGCAACACGGATTCATTGGTGGCAGGTCAACGGCCACTAACCTGTATCAGTATATTAATTACGCTTTGGACGCAATGGGCGACAGCAAAGATGTCCATGCAATTTATACGGATTTCAGCAAGGCTTTTGACATGGTGGACCATGGCATACTAATCCAGAAACTTGGCTCTTATGGAGTAAAAGGGAACGCTTTGGAATGGTTTCGATCCTACCTGTGTAATAGGCATCTGCAAGTCAGAGTTAATTGCCACATATCGAGCAGTTTTGTTACAACATCAGGGGTGCCACAAGGGTCACACTTGGGCCCAATTCTGTTTAATATCTTTGTGAATGACATAGGTAACCAATTTAAATCGGAACACCTACTGTATGCTGACGACCTAAAAATTTTTAATCAAATAACTAGTACAGATGACATGAGTAAATTACAGAATGATATCAATAGCCTAAGTGTCTGGTGCACATCAAATAAGCTTAGTCTAAACATAAGTAAATGTGTTGTCATGTCATTTTCACGTTCGCATAAGCCACACCCACCCGTATACTGGTTGAACGGCCAAAAGCTGCAGGTGGTCACCACTATCAAGGACCTTGGAGTAACGGTTGACAACGAGTTGAACTTTGCTAATCACATTAACGACATATCGCTACGTGCACATAGAGTGTTGGGCCTCATTATTAGGTCTGGCAGAGATTTCCGCGACCCATACACACTCATACGCCTGTTTGATGCATTGGTTAAACCTATACTCGTATATTGCAATATTGTCTGGGCGCCTTCCTCTGACCAGCTTGTAAACCGACTGGAATCTACTCAGCGTAAGTTCTGTAAATACTTATCCTGGTTTTCAAACTCAGTGGCAGCAGAGATGAGCACGGATGATGTCTATAACTACTTCAAAATTAACAGCCTGTCGTGTGGAAGGCAGGCTTGTGACCTGCTTTTCTTTTATAAACTTGTTAACGGCATCGTTATCTCACCTGAGATTTTAGCTCAATTTTCTCTCATTTGTCCAAGAGCAGGCCTCCGACATAATCGACTACTTGAAATTAAAAAGACCACAAAGAACTACGTGTGGAATGGACCCAGAAGCAGAATCGCTAGATTAGTCAACGAACACAGCTCAACATTGAACTTTTTCGGTGGATCTTACAACCAGTTCACGAAAAATGTAAAGGATCAACTCTATAATCATCGATAACCCCACTTTAAAAATAGCAGATATAACGAATCCTGCTTGAATTCATATTTTAAAAGTCCGAAACATATTGTTCTTATCTGTTTTATTCTTTTATACTTTTCATGTGTGATTGTTTTTAAGCGTAAAGCCGTTTGGCGTTAAGCGTTAAGCATAAATAAATAAATAAAAAATAAATAATAACAATAGTCACCGTTAGATTTCAAATTGCTCTCTTCATATCTAAAGTCCAGTATGCAGCTCTCAAGAAAGAACTTTGACCCCATAATAAGTCTGATAAACAAAAAACAAAAAAAAAACGGACCTCCAAGCATTTAGGAAAAGTATTCGGTTCACAAAGTTGTAGAATTACCTGACGGCACAGCGGGCACAATTGTAGGCTCTGGTCAAATTGAGTAGGTAATAAGGCCATTGTTCGGGAGTTCAAGCTTTTTTCTCTTCGCGACAAATCTAACCCTAACTTACACGCCTAGGTAATTGTCGAATAGGTATCAATCGCTCATACCCCTATTGCTCTCTAGAAGGCAGACTGATTATGTAAATATTTTTTGTATAGTTTCATCTCTGGCTCATAGCCGACAATAAAGTCCAATAGCAAACCGAAATTGCTAAGAAATTTTCCTGAAATAGTTAAATTTGTCAGAAATTCCCTTCATCGTAGGTGATTCATCAGGTATAAATTAGTCTAAAGACTAAAGTACGCAAAGTTTTAGATCAATCAAAATATATTTAGAGGTAGCTCAAAGCACTCAAAGTTTTCCATGTTTTTATATGGGGAAAAAACTATTTTTCGTAGAAATGGTACAGAATCGTTGAAAAGCAATATTTTTCAAACGGCAAACTCCGTTTCTCTTCATGAGATTTCAAAAAATATTACTCAATTGGTTATTTAAAATTTCTTTAATATTAACGATTTTTTATGGCTTCGCCCATTGCATTTTTTCGGGGTTCGGGGACCCATAGAAAATAGTTAATATTAATAAATTATTAAATAAACGATTGAGTGTTTTTTCTGAAAGTCTCCTAAAGAGAAAAAGAGATTGTCGATTGAAATATATTGATTTTCTACCATTACTGCGAAAAATAGTTTTTTATCCATATGAAATACATGGAAATTTTGAGCGCTTTGAGCCACCTCTATATCTTTTTTGATTGACCTAAAACTTTGTACAGTTTAGTCTATAGGCTGTTCACACATTTATAGGGGATGATACTGAGAACCTAAGCTCTTTTCGAAATATGGGCCACCCTAATGTACATATACACAAATAGGTTAGGTTATATTGTCGACCCCGAATTAGTGTCAAATTTGTCCTGAAGTATTAGGTCCCATTCCTTATCTTTTCTGAATAAAATCTTAAAAGTGTCAAAATGCAAAGGCGTATGCAAAATTCGCCAAAGAGCAACAGCAAAACAAACAACAAGTAATTTCTAGCAAAAAAAACCGACTTCAATTCTCATCTAAAAAAAACATGATTTAATGATCGGATCCAAACCAGATTAGTATGGGACCACCTCTGAGACATTACCTTTCCGATGCAAATTTTCGAAATCGGTTAACGTGGTCCAAAGTTATGAGGTAATAAACATAAAAAAAATATTCCGACGAACTGATAACCTCCTCCTTTTTTGGAAGTCTGTTAAAAATAGAAATGTATATACAAATCACATTCACACAAGAACAAGTACAATAAACACTTACAATATATTAATTATTTTTCGCCTCCTTTCGTTTTTATTCCACTTTTTTAGTTTTTAGAATATTCTCACTTATCGTGCATTCTTTCATTTCCGTTAATTTAAAATCAGTTGAGTTTGATGCTTTCAAGATTTTCCCAGCAAAAATTCTTTCTCATTTCTGCTATCATTTTCAAGTTAGGAAACGCTTTTTGACTAAATCTGACTACTTAGGACTATTTCTGGGAGATAAAAAAAGTTCTGAACTAAAACAAAAGGTTCATTTGTACACACAAAAAACAGTTACAAATTTTCTGCTGAAGATGTATACACATCAAAATTTGAATTAAAATTAATTAAAAGAGTATATTTAAATGCTATTTGATTTTATAGTTTTATTAAAAAATAGTAAAAGTCTCATTTATCATATGTATATGTAAATATGTAATTGTAATTATCTACGCACTTAACCTAAAACTATTTAGTATTCTGAGATAACACTTCTTGCGGATGCTCTAAATTATTCTCCGCAATTTATTCTGTGCTGCGACATTTTCTGAAATTAGACGAACATCCCGGGCATATGTGCGACAGCAGCCACCAATAATTTTCGCGCCCAATTTCGACCATTCGGGCACATAACTCGCCAACGGCACACAGTGTTCGCGGCCCAGCCAACCCTTGGCAACATCATAGACCTCACCGCTATTGGGGTACACAACCAGTGGAATCTTTTCCGCATCTGGTGTATTGCCATTTAAACTTTTTAATAGTGGTGTTACAAACTGAAATATTCACAAAAAATATTCAAATATATTCACTTAAGACATGCTTTAACATCACACCTTCGGATGTACACAATTGACACCTATTGCCAAGCATCTTTCCTGGGCATCCCGCTCCTTCAGCAATTCCCATAGCGAGCGCGCCACATCAACGAAATTCTCACCATGCGCTAAAGTACTTTCATCTTGACACTGGTATGAAACCCAAAATTTCACACCTGGGTAATCATCACACAACATTTCTACCAATGCTTCAGCTTCAGCCTGACAGGGTATTGTTTCAATGGCCAAAGCATCTACGCCCGCCGCTAGGCATGCATCAATGCGTACGCGATGCCAGTCGGTGATCTCTTTTATCGGTACATGATCTACATATTCGCCAGTGTACTCCGAACCGTCATGCAGATGCGCGCCAAATGGACCAATTGACGCGATAATCATAGGCAAACCTGAGGAAATAACCAAAAAAACAAAAAGAAAAGAACAGGGTGAACATTTTTTAAGAAGCAATTTTGTTTCCGCTTGACGTCCGTGTTTCCGTTTCGTTTCACATGAGATTTTCTTTTTTAACGACAACTTTAAATAACGCGAGTGAAATAAAAAATATTGAATAGCATAATTATTGTGTTAATTTTTTGCTAAGCTTACCTACTGGTACGTGCAAATTTGCCTCAGCACATTCCGCCAAATATTTATCTTTAGCAATATGCGCCAGACGTACGGATTTCTTTATCAATTCAATGCTCTGCTCCACATCCAAATCCAAATATTCGATATAGCCTTCCACACTAGTTTGATAGGTGTTTGTTAGTATGATATCAGCACCATCTAATAAATAAAATACACGTATGTATGTAAGTATTTGTTCACATGTACACACATATTTATTCAATTATGTTTAAAACAATTCTATAATAAGTTAATCTATTTACTAGTGGAAAATAACCATCGCTCTGTATGATTGCTTGATCCAGCCAATAGGTTCAATTCTATGCAAATATGTATGGCTATCAGCTTTTTCACATGTGTGAGTATGTTGTGTTTGTTTTTAAATTAACATACATATTTACTTACTTTGCAAAAAGTCCAAATGAGTATTGATAACAGCTGCCGGATTTGTGGCATTGAATCTTGCGCTCCATAATGGATCGCCATCGACCGCATTGCCAACGTGCACTGTCATTTGTGTACCGAAGCCACCATCTTTGGTTAGTATGCGTGTAAGACCCATGTTAGGCGATATTGAACTGTAAAGGAATACATTTCAATAAGTATGCAAGAATGTACGCACATAATTGAGAAAAAAAATATAACAATTATAAATAACTTAAATTTAAGAAAATAGAAAAACCAGTCAAGTTATTTGCGAGTATTAGCCGATAATTTGATACTTTTTTTTTTATTTATTAACCGACTTCCAAAAAAGGAGGGGGTTATCAGTTCGTCGGAATATTTTTTTATTTTTTTATGTATGTTACCGCATAACTTTGGACCACGTCAACCGATTTCGATAATTCTTTTTGCATCGGAAATGTAGTTTCTCAGAGGTGGTTCCATATTAATCTGGTTAAGATCCGATCAGTGGATCATGAGAGTTGAAGAGTTTAAGTCGGTTTTTTTTGCTAAAATTACTTGTTGCATGCCGTTTTTTAAAGACAAGTGCAAACTTAAAGCTATGTCAAGCGAGGTCTTCAGCTTACTGATATCAGTAACTTATGCTAATTATTTGATACTATTTCTTATCAACAGCTAACAAATGTGATTCGATGATACTAAATCAAGAAAAGCCTGTTTGCAGATAATCATTTTGTTTTAAACATTTCTCGCTTCTTCCAAAAACTTAATTTACTGCCAATTTAAATTTCTCTTTTAATTGCTGTATTATCAGTATCATTTATGTAAGTATTTTTGTTTTAATTCGTTATTATTTTGTTTAATGTGGACTATGACATCTGTTGCATTATCGGCAATCATATCATGTACTGTGCGCTCATTTGTGTTGCTAAGTCGCGACGTACAGTGTAACGAATGCGGCCAAAAATAGTAAAAATGTAGTTACGAATTCGGAATTAGCCAACCGACAGTAAATACTCGAGTATAAACAAGCGGAATATTTTTCAAAAATTTTGATGTGTACTATTTTTTGCTGTCATTCAAATAAAATATTTCAATTTTCAGTTGCAATTATAGGCAAATTAGATTATTCATGAAAATAAAAGAAATGTCTAAACCTAATACAATTTGTTTATTACAGTTTATTTTATTATCAAAATACGTGAGAACTTTTATATATAAACGTGCATTGTATATACATAGGTGGGTTACATGGCATGTGACATGACAGCGAACCAACATTAAAAATTTTCGTATATGTTTAAGATATCATCAAATCTTAAACTTTATTGCAATCGGATAAAATTTTGGGTATGAAACCGATGATTTTAGTTTCCAATTCTATGGGAGATAGGCGTGTCCTTGATCCGCTTTTGTTCAAATTTCAAATTTTTCTTAATATATACCTAACTAAAAATCCACTGTGTAAAATTTCATTGATCTGCGACAACTACTTCAACTTTTGGCCACTCAGTATATAGGGAGGTTAGTTACACTGTGCGATGCGTCCACGTCATTATCATAGTAAGTGTTTTTCTCATTAGGTGGCTTCATCTAAAGTGATAAAGGGATAAATTGCTTAAATTTATCAGTTTATCCGCATTCTTTCATGAATGTACCTTGGTAAATAATTGCACAAAATTGTTTATGATTTATCTGGCTAGTTACGTTTCATTCTTATCTCGTCCATTGTGTAAATTTGCTTTTTATGTATAGACCCCTATTGTAGTAAAAAAAAAAATGTTTCTATATGCCAAAAAGAACGCATGTGCAAATACATACATATGTGTGTATGTATGTGGCTACTTTGTCTGAATATACTTGGTAATCCATATATATATAGTATATTCATCTACAAAAGTATCTATTTATATTTTATTTAGTATTATTCTTTGTTGTTTTTTTTATTTTTTATTCGCAATCAAGACGATAAGTGCAATGAACTGATGAACTCTTCTTGATTATTGTGAAGAGTATTCACATGTTTATATATAAATATGTATAGCATAGTTAAGTACCAGCTTTGTTTTCATACACACACATATGTTTTAGTATACAGTAGACATGCTTATCGATACTTGATGTTGGTTACTGTTGCCAGGTTCAACATAAGTGAATGCTTGCATAATTTTTTCTTTGGTAAAATGTTTATGGCTTGAGACGCACCAACTAAAAACAGCAACCATTAAAAATACCAAACAAGTCTGGGATAGTGACATCCTCCTGACACACATTGATGACCCCCGCACAAGGAAACAAGGACCATGCTTTACCGATATAACGGGTGATTTTTTTGAGGTTAGGATTTTCATGCATTAGTATTTGACAGATCACGTGGGATTTCAGACATGGTGTCAAAGAGAAAGATGCTCAGTATGCTTTGACATTTCATCATGAATAGACTTACTAACGAGCAACGCTTGCAAATCATTGAATTTTATTACCAAAATCAGTGTTCGGTTCGAAATGTGTTTCGCACACCCAATTGCTGCGAACGGCGACGAATCGACATTTCACGGTCTTCAGCAACACTCTCAGAAACAGACGCAATATTCTCTTCTGTACGCACTGTACGCATTCGTGTGGTTGGTTTAATGTCCAATAAAGTAAACTGAGTGCGAAACTTGGTCACAATCGCATTAATTGTTTGCTCACTTGGTCGATTATGTAGACCATAAATCGGACGTAAAGCGAACCGAACACTGATTTTGGTAATAAAATTCAATGATTTGCAAGCGTTGCTCGTTAGTAAGTCTATTCATGATGAAATGTCAAAGCATACTGAGCATCTTTCTCTTTGACACCATGTCTGAAATCCCACGTGATCTGTCAAATACTAATGCATGAAAATCCTAACCTCAAAAAAATCACCCGTTACATACATAAACCTGTAACGTTAGGACTCCCTAAAGGGAAGGTGCCCCTAACGGTCGATTATACTACTATTTTGCGAGATTGTTTAATTTTTAATTAAAATTGGAGCAATTTCCGATCATACTTTTTTTCTTTCGTTATATTTACCAACATAATTATCTGCGGCTTGCATCGCCTAGTGTGGGAGTACTTAGTTAGAAGACTGGACAATGACTTGCGCGCATTTGGTCCATTTATTTTCCATTATGACAACCCTGTCCTTGAGGACTACAAATAATACGGCTTAGAATCCCGAAATCGGCGTACTATCCTTGGACATTGAGAAACACTCCAATCGAAACCAACTTCTTTTATACCTTTATGTGACCTTAAATTAAGTTAAACAAAATTCTAATAACATTTGGGACATAAGTACTTCCCAACATTTTTTTTTTTACCAGTTTGCAAATGTCTCCATCTATTTTTATTTCTCGTATGACAAAATATTAAAAAAATAATTGAAAAAGTTCAAATTTTTTAAAAGATTTTTCTAGATTTGCATAGCGACTAAATGGCCCCTTATTCAGTAAAAAAAGATATTAGTAAACTTACGCTCTGGCCGTGACGTTGCGAAAAACAGAAGTAGATTTTGACCTCGATTATAAAATTGCAAAACTCTGCGAATTGGGCAAGACTATTTTTATAAAAGTTTTTGAAGTAATATTGGAAGTAATTTAGTATTTTGCCGGCTCGAGGTCAATTTTTAAAAAAATGTTAATGAAAACACAAGTTTTTTTATTGTTTCTTTCCGATATATTTCGATTACGCTTCGGTAACCGTCCTCAGGGCAAATTAATTTTAATAATAATGAATAATTAATATTATACTGATGGTTTTAGCGACCTTTCTACTTATAATTTAGTATTTTGCCGGCTTGAGGTCAATTTAAAAAAAAAGATGTTAATGAAAACACAAGTTTTTTGATGTTTCTTTCCGATATATTTCGATTACGCTTCGGTAACACGTCAAACAGTGCGGACGTGTAAAAATCTGATCTAAAAAATGGTGTACAGAAAATTAAGTTTACGTGTCTCGGCTTTTTTTTGTGTCCCAAAAGTGTTATTGTTCTCGGAACAAATAAATACCGAGGAGCTCCAAGTGAAAGACGCTTTAGTTTGGGAATATGAATTGGATAATAACTTGCTCGAATTTTCCAAACAAAGAAATAAGTTGGACGCGAAAATACTGTGGACAGCGTAACCGTAGTTGGACTGATGAAGGTTTTTTTTTTTTGGAAGCAAAGCCTTCCGACTCGAAAAGAATTTGGACTCAATAATATTGTGGACTACGTTCATATAGGGTTTCTATTCTCGGGCGGGCCAGAACGACAAAAGGTTATAGTGTCAAATAAGAAGAAGAAAAAGATATTTAAAAGTACGTTAAAAAAAAAATCACTTCATTAGTTTTTTTTGAATCATAAACCATTGCTTAACCAAAATAAAAAGAGGTATATTTTCTTCGGGGATCGCGGCATTGAAATTCCGACTTTACTGTTTTTGGACCATTAGGTACATTCTATGTAACGAGATACATTACATACATATTACCATTGTAATGAACATTGCCACACCCCCCTCTTAATATACATATGTATTTATGCATAAATGTATTATCTTTTGATTCTTATTTAGTAACAAATTTGTGATTAACATCTGTTGTTTTCGACCCCATAAATCGCGCCTGTGAATGACGCCAGTAGCCAGTAGGTGGTTGCTAACAGTCTCTCAAGCGATAAATAAATTTTTGAATGAGAAAAACATGAGTTAGGTTGGAGAGTAGGTCTGCTCTGATTCGTTTTGATGAAATATGGCTTACAAAAATGTTATTAGGATTAATTAAATGTATGCAGATAACGGATAATCGATTGATTTATGCATGTTGTGATAGAAATGTATGTATGTATGTATGTGATATAAACCGGCGGTTGACAGAGGCTCACCACGTGAACATGTTTTTGAGTATCAGAAGAAGAAGAACTTTAGTTAATCCTAATTAAAGATTCTAGTAGCTTTGTAGCTAAATACAATGGTTTTTTTTTACAAAAATTAATAATAATAATAGATTTGCGCTTAGACAATATGTTAGTTTTTGGCCGAACTTCTCCTCGCAATTCTTTAGCGAGCGAGCGCCCTGATGTTGTCGCACAGTGTGGAGCGACCTACAGTTTTAGGCCAAATCCGTATGGTGATTGTATTTTTATGAGAAGCTGTTTTCCACAGTAGAAATACGATCATACACTCGGAGGCTTCCCGTCGCCTGCCGAGGGGCGATCGCTATTAAAAACAAAAAAAAAAAAAAAAACATTTTCTTTTCTTTCGTTTTTATGTTTTATGAAACCGGGCTCGACTCTAGGCCTTGTGGAATGGTAGTGCACACTTCTAACCACTATAATACAGCGGCCGTCAAAAACTACTCGCTGACTTATTATTCGTATGTCTAAAAGGAGTGAATCTGTCTGTCTAGAGTTCTGCATTTCGATGGCATCATTCAATTTTGGAAAACTACGTTTCTATGCATGTTCATGTATGTTTCGAGCAAATGTTACAATTTTAATTTAGTAGTTACAAATCTTAGTTTTGGAGTCAGTATAAAAAATGATCAACGTGGCGTATGAGTGATTGTATTTGCTACTTTGAAAATTTATAGTTTTGACTCTCCTTCTGATATGTATACTGTACATACATACATATGTATTAAAAACTATTTTCTCTACTTGAATTCAGTGTATGAATAGAATAGTTAATAGTATTAGGAACTGAATAAGCCATCGGCAGGCTATCTCTGTAGAAATAAAATAGATGTACACATTAGTTATTTATTTACAAATAAAAGTACGGTGAGAAAATTGTGATAATACATACTATACTACTTCAAAGGAGTTTTGAGTTGCAAGCATAAATATTGCATAAATATTTTTGGAGGGCTCAAATGTATGATTGTGGAAAAAACGTCGGACGTACGTTGCGTATGAGCAACTTTTAGTAATTTTGAGCTGAACTTTAAGAAGGAAGTATCAATCTGCACTAAAATACCAAATTAGTGAAATATTAATGATCTTTTAATAAATAAAAACTAGAGTTATATGCCTCTAGAAAAATATATAAAGTATCATATGTACATACATACATATCGTTAGTATAGTATGGAAAGGGCGTAACTTACATCGTCGCTGAAATACAAAAACTAAACCGTAACTAACTAAAAATCCAAATTTCACTTTTTAAATGATAGGGAAAAGCAAAAAAAAAACCCTTTCAATTTACATAGTTAAAGGCTAGTCCTCTAGGTGGGACGCCTCAAAATGCTTGGATGGTATAAACCTAATTTTTAACAAAAATCTAACTTAATATCTAATCTAAAACTATAGTAAAATATCCAAAAGTATACCTAAACTTTCATATACTAATATACGGAAACTGTCCGTCCAGTTATACTCATTCTTCCGGTGACGACGTTGCGCCATTTTAATTGTCATTTTCAAAAGCTTTTAAAACCAGGAACGTGAACCGGATGAATACTTTTTGGTCAGTTCGGTTCAGCGGTTCGAAGCATTCTTGCACAATTTTGGATTGATTCATAAAAGTCGTTTCTTTTTTGTATTTCAACCAGGGTTTCGGTTCGGTTCAACNGGTTTGGTAAAAAAAAAAAAAAAAAAAAAAAAAAAAAACTAACGCGAAAGTTTAAGTGTCAAGTGTCTGTCGTCAAATGAGATGGGTTGCCTTTACATTTAATATTGTCACCTGGTAAACAAACATGGTATGTATAACTTATATTTATTTAACAAATAGAAAGAAGTGGGTACGTTTATCTATTGAAAATTGGTTGAAACGAACCTTTAAACCTTTATGACAAGTGTTTCGGTTCTCGGTTCGGATCAAACATTTGTGGAAACTTTTGATTCGGTTAATAGTTCAGTTATTTTTTATAGAAATAAGCGTATTTCCCGTTCAAAACCGGTTCACGTCCCTACTTAAGACAACTTTGTAAGACAGATGGTTTTTATGGTGAGCTTTTTTTACGTTAATAAAATAATGGAGGAGTGACCATTAAAAAAAAATTGCATTTAGCTATTACGTAGATATTTTATTGACAAAAGATTGAACCCGCCAAATAAGGAGTGACAGAGTACATTCCTTCCAAAGGTCTACATATTTAACATAACTCTGAAAGATTCAACCTCTCAAGACCAATGTAATCCGGATTTCCATTTATAAGAGAAATGCCTTATTTTTTTTTTTTAAGTTTAATGAATATAAAAAAAATTTACGGTTTAAGAAATATGTATAAAAAAGTAGACCGCAATCTAGTTATGTAAAATCTAAAAATAATTTTTTTTTCACTTTCAGGCTTAAGGTGCTGAAAGCCTAAACGACTAACTTGATAACCCTTAAAAGACCCCAGCTATATATAATATGTAGGTATATAGTTATTCGCCCTTGAAGCTACCATTTAGAATCTAAGTAAATGCAAACTAAGTAGTGCGAGTTATCACTTTATATTATTCAGGTTTTTGTATTTTCTTTTGCTTTTGCGGTGCTGCTGTTCATAGCTTACCTTGTCGTTGGCGTGAATATAAATTTCGTTGGTTTTAATTTGTTTTTATTTTTACTTAATTGTCGCTGTATGTATGTATGGCGAGATATTTCTTTATGCGTTTGTTTACTAGCACTTTACTGACGCGCTATCTTGACTTAATAATAATAGAAATGCACTAGAAATGAGCATTCGTACATATGTATGTACATATGTATGTATGTAGGTATGTACTTGTGTGTATATATTTAAGTGTATTTATGGCGCTTCGATTGAAGGTGTAATCACAGCGTTATTTTTTGTGTAATTTCTAGTTTCTATTTATTTTTATTAATTATTTATTTACATAAGTATATTTTCTCAAACAAGCACGAACACTTCAGCTATGTACGTATGTATTTATGTTGACAAAATTTATCTACGAGCAAATGTCACTGCTGGCCCCGTTAAGAATTAAATCTTGCTCTTTGTACTCGTAATATATTGTTGTGCCGTTTGAAAGTTTTTTTTTTTTGTAAAATTGTTTACAAACTTTTGTCTGACGTCCAAACAGATGTGCGTCCCGCGAACATCTAATTTGATTTGCATGCGTCTCAAGGTTTTTATAACCCCAGCGCCTAGCGGGTTGTCGCACAACGAGGCAATCGTACAAACATACATAAGTATATATGTATGTATGGACGTATATAAAAATACATACATACTACAAGCGCACCTATGCGTGTCGTATCAGCGTAGACCAGGGATGGGCAGATTTTTGCCTCCTAAAGCAGTCAAAGAGCCAGCAAGAGCCACGCAAGAGGTAAATCAGTTCTCAGGGAAAAGGACGTGTAAAAAAATACATTAAAAGCATCACTTATATTAGTGATGAGAATCGGAGTACAAGAAACTTTAATACGCTCTTTTTCACCTTTCATGCTGGCTCTTGATGTTACTGCTCATCTAGCAGATCTAAGAGCAAAAGACTCCTGGGAGCCACTTTGCCCATCTCTGGCGTAGACGAATATGGGATACATCTGGCAGTAGATTGGGGCCTATGTGCCAATTTATGCACATGTATATATGTATGTATGTATGTATGTATGTATGTCTGTGTATACTAATGCTCGTATTATAGCCTTCAAAATATGTTTACTTGCCATTTTCATTGTTTTGTTCATATCACAGAATATTGATAAGAGACATTAAAGTACATATGTATGTACATACACTGTACATGTATGTACATACATTTGTACAATTTATTTATAATATTTAGTTTTAGACGGACAGTCTCGTTGTTATCACTTAATTGGTTGGCAGCTATCGTATAATTGTTTGTTGCTAATAGTGATAAGAATATTGTATATAAAACGAGGCACGGAATATAGTATATGTATGCAAATGCATGTATGTATGTATGTACGCACATTAAGGTGGACTAAAAATGCTTGTGAGAAAAACAAGGTCGGCATTTTAATGCCCTCACCCCTAGGATTGTTTTAAAATGAAAAAAAACATACCCTTCTGTTTTTTTTTTTTAATCAAAAAATATTTAGAAATGGCTCAAAGTGCAAAAAAGTTTTCAATATATTTTAAATGGGGAAAAAACTATTTTTCGTAGAAATGTTATAGAATTCTTGAAAATCAGTACTTTTCAATCGGTAAACTATGTTTCTCTTCAGGAGACTTCAAAGAATGATTCCCAATTGTTTATTTAACCATTTTTTTAATATTAACGATTTTCATGGGCCTCCAAATGGAATTTTTGGAAAAAATTTAGTTTCTTAATCAAAACTAAAGGCGTTTGAGGAGATTTAAAAACATTTTATTACGGGGTTGCTTTAAATAATTTTAAAATTTCAAATATCTGGCAACTCTATTTTTTAAATTTTTCCACCTCAACCATGTAAAATACGTGGGAAACTTCAAAGCTCCGGCGGCACGGGTAAATATTAATCGATTTCAAATTAAAAAAATACGTTTCTCCTTAATTTTGATATTCTTCAGATCTGGGGGGTAGCTGGAGAAAACAAAAATTGGACCACCCTTATATACGTAAATACCAGTTTCGCGTACTTATTTTCCCGCTAGTAACTTCGATTTTCTACGGACCAAACCAGAACATTTCTAATTGAGTATAGAATAATTTTATATTGTTTTGTAAAACGATTTTCCGTCATCCCTTGTCAAATTTTGTATTGAGATGAACTGATTTCCCCGTTGTGCCATGTTCAGTATCATTTATCGTTCTGAGTAGTTCCTGTTTTTTTTTGTCATTGCGTATTAAGCACGGCTATAAAGAGTGACGTAGTTTTGTTCCCAAGAACGCTTTAAAACGACAACCGAAATGAGAACGAAACTTTCGAGAACGTTCTCAATGGAAATTATTTAAGAACAAAACCCTGTGGAACATTCCAAAGAGAACAAAGTGCTAACAATACCTTCGGGAACATTTCTAAGAGAACAAAACGGGAACAAAAGTCTAAAGAACTCTCTCCCGCAGAACAATTTGTGAATTAAAGTCTCAGGAACTTACTGACAGAGAACGTAACGCGAACAAATCTCTCTACTATTCAAGAAGAAGAATGGAAGCGAGAACTAAATTTTCCTCATAGCGCTCCATTAGTGTGAAATGTGTGAATACTAAAATTAATCAAAAAAGAACTGAAATTTAATGCAAATTGAATTAACGAAAGACTTAAGACACGAACTTTTCGAGCACAGAAAATTAAAAATTGTTCCATAAATGGACGGTTCACCCTAAACGCCCCTGTCATTCTTAAAATTAAGTTCTCTCAAAACTTGTATTATCTTTTTGTGCTCTAGCAGAACGTTCCCCAGATTTTTGTTCTTATTTGACCCCCCTTGAAAACGTTCTTGATACTTTCGTTCTTATTTGGTTCTCATTGGATACGTTCCCGAAAGTTTCGTTCTCATTCTGTTCTTCTTCAGAACGTTCGTGAGATTTTTGTTCTCGAAACGCCTTTTGACGCTTATAAACTTCGGAAGAGTTTTATTTTGAGTGCCATGAACTTATTACTTTAGTCAGCTTTTTATGTAATACTTGAGAAATGCATACGCGTAACTTCTTATATGCAATTTTTTCACACGTAGCTGTGCACATTAGACCGTGTCACCTAACAAGCAAAAAAAAAAATAAAAAAAATTCACCGTACACCCCTGCAAGGGGTTGCTTTTTTACATTTTTTGCTGACATCCACATTCGGCAATAAAAAAATTTTCTAAAGCAGGTATGTGTACTTTAGTAATTAAAATACTTCCTCAGAAAAAGTTTAATGATTTTTGATGAGCTTTAATTTACTGACACTAGAAATTCAATAAGTTTTCTAATCAGATTTTTTAGATATTTGGCCATTTTTTACGCAGTTTAAGCTTTAAAAATGTACTACCAAATATTCGATATTTTTTTCAAAGGAATCATGATAATAAGATTTTTGATGCTGTTTTTTTAACTTTTTTTTTAAGATTTGTTTACGAAAAACTTGAATAACTGTGTCATAACTTTACCGATATAGACTTGTGAGGTATCAGTGGAAAGGTATTTTCTCACCCTTTTTATTTCTTTCCAAAAGAACACATTCACGTCCCAATTTTTTCTTAATTCAACATAGAATGCGGCTCGTTTGTCTTACCTTTCTCTTTCATGCTTTGAATGAGCTTATTTTCAAAGAAATCGATAAAGTTTAGGCTGAGTTATTTAAGTTTTTCTTAAACCAGTCTTTGAAAAAAGTTCAAAAACAGCATCAAAAATCTCATTATTGTGATTCCGTTGAAAATATTAGCTTAAACTGGTTTTTCACTTAAGATGAGTTTTTGCAAAAAATACTTAAAAAAACTATATTTTTGATTCATAAAAAACTCCATTTTTGGTGGGGTTTTCAAATCGGTCCAGCTCACGTAAATCTATATATCTTTTTCCGAAATATTTCGGTGAAAGTCTTAAGATATAATAGATTTTATAATTCTGGTGGAAAAACAGCACCGATTTTTATTTTTTTTTTTTTGTATAGAGAGTGATGCAGTTTAATGTACATATGTATGTACGCCAGTATGTGCATATGTATAACCTATGTATGGCGACTGTCTAGCAGCAAATTGTAGCTTCCAATGTTTTTGTTGTTGCTTGTTTTTATTATTTTTCAAGTCAATGCGCACAGCACTGATAAATAAAAATTCAAATCAGCATTTATGTGTATTATCGCCAGCCATAAAAACTGTTCTATATTTTTATTTTATAAATAAGTAGAAACGCACACAAGTACCACCATCTATGCAAATGCATTGGTAAATATGCTAAGTATGTATGTATATACAAATATACAAACTAATGTGCCGTTATTTTTGTTCTAAATAAGATTGTTCGATTAGGTGAAGGTGATTGCCCCAAACAGCGGCACACTTGGACCATAAACATGGGTCCTTTATGAGACCACTTACTACTGCCAGGCCATAGCGAAAAGCGCCGTGTGTCAAGAACGAAGTTTCGCAGGCGGGTGTGAGCTGAGAAGCTCCAGAGAAAGTGTTGGCATGACTATACCTCGTCGTCTAATAAGCAACTATATAATAAGTAATATATTTATTTTATTCTGTCCGCGTAAAAACTCGTGGAAAAATATCCTGTCAATACAGCCACCAGAATAAAAGTTGCAGCTTTGTGAGCTAAATATGATTTCTTGACGGACTTCGGTCCACCTTCGGCCACTACCACCGGGTGGAAGCACATATCTTGGTTTTCGGGCAGTATTCGCTAAACTGATACTAATCCCATCTGTCCTTTCTATTTTCTCGGTGAAACCGCCCGCGGGTGCCTCTTCATATATTATTGATTACCGATTAAATATCGGTATGGAAAAGATTTGCGTTAACCCAGCCAAAAATTGGTAACTGCTTCTTGTGTATTAATATATTCGGGGTGCTTGTAATGTCTTATTCAATACTTCAACAGAAATGATTTGTTATTTTCACACACATTTGCATCTAAGTACATACATATCGTCGTTTAAAGTACAAAAGCGCGTATGTGAGGTTGCATAAATTATTTTCTAGAGAGTAAAAACACTCATATTTCAAAATGGTTCTCATTTTTATGAAGTAATCTCATTTCTGGTTAGTATATTTCAGGGCGAATTGGTAAGGATTGAGCCAAGAGCTTGTGTGAGCAAATGCAATTTTTGGCAGCAAATGTTAGTTACGCGGTTTTGCAGAATGACGATACGCAGTTTTGTATTTCCGCCAAATAATATTAAGATTTTTCTGAGCTAGGTCTTAAATTATAATAAGCTTTGTATATCCGATGAAAAAAAACAGGACTACTTTTTTTGTATGGAGGCTGATGCAACCTAATGTACATACAAATGTATGTCTTAATTTCAATGTTTTAATAGGGTCACAGAACTTTCGCATTACATTCTTAAAATATTCTTAGACAAAAAAAAATTAAATATTTAGAGGTTAATATGAAATTCTTGAAAATCAATATATTTCAGGACCTATAAAGTATGGTAAGTTTTAAAAAATGGTAAACTCTCTGAAGAGAAACAGAGTTTTCCGATAGAAAAACATTGATTTTCAAGAATTCTATAGCAATTCCATGAAAAATAGTTTTTTTCCCCCATATAAAATACATTCATGGAAAACTTCGAGTGACCTCTAAATATTGTTTGACTTCGAAATAAAAAAGCAGGGGTATATTTTATCGATATAGAACTAGCATAGGTTGAGAGAGCATTAAAATTCGCACTTTATTTTTTAACATGCATTTTGGGCCACCCTAATATGTGTACATATGTACATTCGCGTAAATTCTAAATAAATTTCTGAAATATGTATTCCTCGTGACTACTCTAGTTTAACCGATTTCAAAAAAGGAAAATGTTATTAATTCGTCGGAATATTTTTTTTTAACGGTACACCTAAATTTTTAAATTTTTATGTGGGAATTGAGGTCGTTTGTGTTTTTAAACGACTTCAAGAAAAAGGAGAAGGTTATCAATTTGTCGAAATTTTGCTTGTTTGTTTTTTTTTATGTATGTTTCCGCATAACTTTGTACCACGTTAACCGATTTATAAAATTTCTATAAGGTGGTACTTCCGAGGTGGTCCCATACTAATTTGGATCATGAATTTTTATGTGAGAATTGAAGTCGGTTTAGATTTTTGCTTAAGAATTACTTGTTTATAATATACGGTTACCTTAATTCACAAAGGCCCTAACAAATAAATTTTTTATTTTACAGAAGAATCAAAAGACATTATAAAAAGGTTATCGCCGATCTAAACAGAATTAGGTCGCCGAAACAAAAGCCCTTGGTCGGGTAATACCCGAGTCATTCCGGTACGTAGAACCGGTTTTCGTGGGAGTGCCCTGGCTCAGTTACGGTCTGGATATTGTAGCCGCCACCTCAACCTCAACTGAAACCATTCTCTCTTTGGTCCGATCCTTTTGAAACAGCCCGTTTCCTGGGCCTACCGTTAGTTGAGCCTGACGACAATGATTGAAGGTTGAACCGAAATAGGCGGGGCTTAGTAGTGTCGCTACAATAACAACAACAACAACATTGTAAAAAGAATATTAAAAAAACAGGTGGGGCTATGTACAAAGTGGCATGTAACTCTTTTGTTTTTGGTACAAACACTTTAAAATTTTTCTCGAAAGTGTACTTTATTATACCTTACCAAAATCTGTGGAAAACGCAGTTTCGAAAAAAAGTTTTGGTTAGGGCCTTTGTGAATTACGGTGACGATATGTAGCATATAAAATATGTGTGTACATTAGAGTGGTCCTATTTTGTATGGGGGAAAAAATTTCATCCTAGAAAACGGGGCATCCTTATTGTTTTCCTTTTGATATTTGTAATATCTATACAAACTTTCAATTTTCTACTGCAACCAATACAGGGTGCTCAGTGACCTTGAAATGCGCTACTGGATCGCTGTGAAACTTGCAAAAATATTGGTGATTTTTATAAAAAGCTACCGTTGCCATGACAACTGAATCTTGTGATATTTTAATAGATAATTTAAATTAGAAATTGTCTTAGGTTACTTAACCAATTGTTTGATTAATACACATATGTATGTACACAATACTTCCAGAGTAAAATATGTGCATCATGAGCATTCTCTTAATTTATACTTAGAAACGTAATGTTTGATACTAGCACGTCTTTAGGCAAGAGGACAAATTTTGGAAGGCGCCGCAACCCCTATCTCACATACATATACATACATATATATATACAGCATTTATTATTTCATAAACAAATTATTCGTTAACAATTATGAATCTGATGCAATATTTATTGGGAAAAAGTATGATTATTTTCTATGAACAAATATGTACTTATATAAATTATTAAAATCACACTGATAAGGATTGTACCACATGGACAAAAGTCCAAACACTGCTAGACATATGCGTCAAAAATAATCACTAATTAAATATACAAAATAAATACATATATACCTATGCTAGCGATATGCTGAATAATATATAAACATATGTATATACATTAGAGGGCTGCATGAATTCATTCAAACTTCTAGCCAAACAGAGTACAGTAGATTTGAATATTTTACTTCACATACAAAACACTCAGCGTTTGGAATTTTGTATGTTACGAATATACATTTTGTTTTATACTTTCTACCTTCAAATGGAAGAATGTGAATGAATGAATAGAAAACATTCAAATCACTTAAACTCATTTCGGTAAACGTTTTTTTCTACAAACAAGTTTTTTCGTATATAATAGGAGCGCAGCAATACATACATACATACATATGTGCATAGAAAAAAAAAATTTAGATATCTATACTATAATAAAACTGTAGATTGGTTTTCTGTTTGAACTCACTAATCTCCGGAATTACTGAATGGATTTTCATGGGGCTTTAACTGGTATATAAAGAGTGACTTCGGACGTAACCTAGGGTATTAAAAAATGAAACCTGACAAAGGGCGATGCACCTCCCATAGGCGTGAAATTTTTAATCAACCATAACTTCGGAACCATACGTCACATGAATTTGAAATTCTGCTCTGCATCGCAAAAAATTGCGCCGGAGTCGAGATATTTAGAGACCCCATCTTTATCGTATGACCAGGAGTAACGGGTATTAACTTTATGATAAAAAGAAATCGGTAGGAATATCAATGATTAAGAAGAATACGGTGGGAATATCAATGACCCCGTTTGAACGGGTAAACTTTCATCCTCGGAACAGCAGGATTATAGAAGATTACGCATTCTTAGCAAACCTTGCAATACGTACAGATATCTCACAGGTGAAAATAAGAGCTCATAACATCGAAGAAGATTAGTACTTAACACAAATGCTATCTCAGCGCTATTATTCTTGGCCTATGAGTAAGCAAGGTTCTGATCTTTAGTCCTTTCAACCTAAACTAATGAATTTTACATTACAAACCGTTTTTGCATAGCAACCCTATTTTTGTATTGGTCAACGTAAAAGTTCTTATAAGGCGTCGCGAAGCAAGCCAGGCATTTGCTAGTTCATACAAAAAATTGTCATTTATTTCAATTTAATTTATTTTTCTTTGTTTGAATAGTGTACTGTCGACCCAAATATCAGAAAAGTTATTCACTCAAATTCAAAAAAATTTTAAGCCAAAATCATTCATTCGTTTTGTATATGAATAATTCATAAGCCCTTTTGAATGCATTCATGCAGCCCTCTAATATACATATGAATGCATGTATACTCCTACATACCCATGGGTGCGAAAGATTTAATCAAACTCAAACCGCTCTAATCCAAAAGCGGACTGCCGAAGAGATAACCTTTGGCTATGCATTGCAGGTGGCGCCAGATTTTAACTTTGCACATGTTTCTTGGCAAAACGACATCTGGGGTGGCATACGAAATATATGTATGTACGTATATACATATATGCATTAACGAGACATGCATTAAAATGTGTATACGGAAATGTACTAGCGATTAGGCATTTTATAGTATGTGCGATTAAGAAAAGGTCAATATCCTTAACTGATGTACATATATAGTAGCTAGCAATTAGTAAATAGCGGTTGTATTTTAAATTAAATCGTTTTTTATTCATTTCGAATGTAATCATCAAGCTTAAAAATTAATAAAATCATATTCATACATACATACATATATTAATATTTAGTTATTATTTCCCAAATTATCAATACATTTCCTGATTCGTAAAATATCTTCAGGATAAACACGACAACAACCTCCAATTATTCTTGCGCCAAGCTCAATCCACTGAGGTACATAGGAATCCAGTGGTATGCAATCATCGCGTTCCGTCCATTCTCCTTGCTTTTCATCGTAGATCTCACCACGATTGCTATACACAACAAGAGGTATGTACTCAGCTCCGGCCAATATGTTAAGGGATTTAAAGAGCGGTTTAACAAACTGAAACAATTAAGTTGGATTTAATAGATAATTAATAATGCAAAGTTTAATTCTGCCCTAACTTTATGACACACTTTTATATCATTATCAGTCGGCCCTTTGCAGATTTGTGACAGTTCTTATATAAATATTTTTTTTTTCTGATATTTGAACCCATCTGTGGCTTTACTAACGAGCCTTGCAGTATATCTTAAAATGGTTCCAGGTATACACCCTGTGAACATTGTAGAATTGTAGGTAAATGCTTCCAGGGGTATGCGTCATAAAATTTTTAGTTTATGTCGAAGTGGAATGGTTTGATTTCATATACATATCTCCATACCAAGTTTTATGGTGCCCCGGCCCCTTGCCAATAACCCCAATTATTCACCATTAGTATGCCATTGATTTCATATAGCTCCATAACAAGTTCCAGGACTCTTCCATTAACACTTCCAGAGATATGCGTATGAAAAGTTCGGTTTGTATGGGAGGTGACACGACCCGGTTTTCATTAACTCCAACTTTTTTCCATGAGTGTGTGATTGATTTCATATACATATCTCCATAATAAGTTTCAGCACTCTACCATGATTTGCAGTATGAAAAATTCAGTTTTATGGGAAGTGACACGCCCCATTTTCTTATAACCAAAATTTTTCTCCACGAGTATGCGTTTGTTTTCATATATCTAGATACCAAGATCCAGTACTCTACCAATAACACTTCCAGAGATATGCAATATAAAGATTCGATTTGTATGGAAGGTGCCACGCCTCCTTTATATATCGATTTTTAAGTTAACAACCGTCCTTGTAAAGTCTACAGTAGGTCTCCGAAATTTCAAAAAAAAAAACGGTACAGGCGTTCTTGAGCTTTGCGATTACAAGAAAACGGCTTCCAAAATATATGTCTACGCAAAACTCCTTCAATCCAGAACATCAACGTTTTTTACAATTACATCAGAGCCATCAATGATAACATATAATCCACGTTTTTACATTACCGACACAGCCAATTGCCCTAGCAGTAGCGCTGTAATATATTACGAAATATATCGATGGTCGTCTGCAATAACGACACAAATCAAAATTCAAAAAATAAAAACTCTTACTACTTTTAAGTGGCTCATGTCTCTTGTCCTTGTCTAATTCATGTCGAATCCTTAATAAACTACGCAGTAAAGACTACTAAAGTGAGTGGTGAGGATTAGGGAGGGATGAGACAAGGATTGGAGACATGAGCCACTTAATAGTAAGGGTTTTTATTTTTTGAAATTTGAATTGTGTCGTTATTGCAGAGGACCTTCGATATATAGATAACATTAATATAACCGTTGAAAGTCAAGTCTCAGATGGGTTCTAACATCAGAAACTGGTTTTTGTGAACATTTCATATATAGGGTATTAACATACATAAACCCTTGATATATTAATTAAGCATATCCTTTTCAAGTATGTTAAAATGTCAAAGGTGTATCAAACATTAGAAGCAGCTTTTTATAAGGAGAACTTTTACATTCAGACATATAAGTACTAGTCAAAGATTGTCATTGCCTGCTAATATTTTGCCACACGTTAAACATTCACCAATGTAGGTCAATTTAGATAAAGAACAATGTTTCATTACCATTGGATTTAAACAATTTACGCCTACAGCAATCAGTCGTTCAACAGCATTTGCATTCTTCACTTTATTCCATATTGAATAGGCGGCATTTGAAAAGAGCTCACCATGCGCCAAAGTTTCAGCATCCTATAAATAAAAAGCTATTGCAAAAATCTTCCATCAATTGACCATAATCCACTACTCACCTTACATTGAAATGAAACCCAAAATTTCACATTTGGATAATCGTTTAGCAACATGTCGACAACCGCTTCAGCTTCCATCTGTATAAAAAAAAAAAAGAAAATGAAGTTGTAGTTATTTACGTCCCAACAAACAATGACAGCATAAGCACCTGACATGGTATTGTTTCTATGGCTAAGCCATCGACACCCTCTGCCAGGCAGGCATCAATTCTTGGGCGATGCCAATTTTGTATATCCTCGCTTGAGACACGTTTCGAATAACTGCCTTTATATTCGGAGCAATCATGCAAGTGTGCACCATATGGACCGATTGAAGCCATAATAAGCGGTAGGCCAGCCTCCTGAGTACCATTAGCTTTCTCAACCATTTCGAAATATTTCATTTTAGCCTCTTTGGCTAGCTGTACGCTTTTACGCATCAATTGTATGCTTTCCTCTCGACTCAGCGATAAATGTTCCATGAAACCTTCAATGCTGGATTGATAAGTATTAGAGAGTATAATTTGTGCGCCATCTATTCAGGGGGAATTGATAAGTGCAGCTCATTATGTGAAATCGTTAATAATCTTCTTGCAACAACTTACTCTGCAGAAAATCCAAATGTGTTTGTACCACCGCTGTTGGATTCTTCTGATCAAAACGTGAGCCCCACAATGGATCTCCATCGATTTTCTCTTGCACATGACGGGCAAGTTGCGTTGAAAAGCCACCACATTTAACCAAAATCTGTTGTGTCGGTAGCATTATGGAAAACGTTGAGCAATCTTCTGTGTAGAATGTCAATTGCCGAATAAAAAATCAGCGACCGGCAAAGTTACGCAGTGTGTGGCACAGGATGTCAATATCCATACAGCGAGTAAAAGTGTATGCAATTATGCAGATCAATGAAAACAAAGAAGAAAATATAAATTATATACATATATCTACATACATACATATGTAGTTCCAATTATATACAGGTAAAAATGAAATACATACTCGTACTTCACAAAGAAAACAATGGATGCTCTGATGCGTCCGCTTACCTGCATTCACGTGTGATAGGGCGAGTAGGCGAATGAATAATGCAAAGACGAAAAGCAAGCAGGGTTTCCTTTAACGCAAAACCACAAACAAATCTTAAGTACCTACAACGTTGTTCTTCTTATTGCAATTGTTAACCACTCGCTGTTTTCAATCAGATAAGTTCACGTTTGGTTTATGCTTTCGCGTAGATTAAGTCAAAACACAAGAATAACCAGCACTTATTCGCTAAAATATAGCTCTGCAAGTAAATTTCCAACTTTCTTAAACGATCAAATCAACGAAGACCTTGCTAATCTTTCTCCAAACGCAGTTCGCTAAGTACTGTACCTAAATTTTTCAGTTTAATTTTCACATTAACCTTCTTGCATACGTGCAATATTCAATAATAATAATCTTTATGTTTTCGTTTTGCACATGTATCCACCACTTATTGCTAAATGCAACGAACGTCATAAATGATCAATTTCTGAACATGCGAAGATAAGTCCAAACAACAACAAAACGCCTTGAAAACAGCTGATTTCTTTTTATATCTTTCTTTTGTTGTTTACTTTTACCGCTCTTGTTTTTTTCTTGCGCTTTCCGATAAGAAAATGCACAAAGCGAAAAACGGAAAAGCTAAATATTCAAATTGAAACGGAAATATACGCTTCAAATAGAGCTGGGAGTTTTATCCGGATTTGTATAACAACCGGATAAACGGTTATTCGAATATATGATTGAAAAATCTGAGTTTCTGGATGATTAAATAAAAGGTTAATGAGCGGATAAGCGGATTTTCTAATTTAATTATAACAATTATTTGTGTGTTAATGAAAAGTTCCATTGCGTGCGGCATATTCATAGTCGAAATAAAGTCGACTTAAAATTTAGTTGAAACTTTTTTGACAGATATTCCGTTGAAAATTATGTCCCAAAGCTGCAACTAACTTGAGTGCTGACTTTATTTTGGCTATCAATGTACCTCATTATTTACTTTTCAACTCAATTCATTCGGTAGTTTTGAGACAATTTTACGAATTAAATAAATCAACAGATTTTAACCAAAAATCTGGATATCAAAAAAGGAACAGATAATAAACGGATATCCGTATAACAAGAAGGAGCGGATTTTAACCGGACATCCAGATTTTATCCGTATACACCCTAGTAGCGTCATGTTTTTAGTTGCTATTTATGGGGTGTATGTACATATTTGCATTTGCTGTTGTTGTTAACCGGCATAGTGACCATGACCAGTGATTGGACTTCCAAAAAAATTCTGTGTGTTAGAATCTGGAAATAAATGTGTAGATTTCAAAAAAATGTGGTAGACCTCAGGTTTTGGATCAACCTTTGTACAAAAATTAAAGAAATTCTGTAAGGTTTCACCTAAATTGCAAACTTTTTAATTAGACTCGAAAAAACATTAAGTTTAGTATAACAAAGTGCTAGATTGAAGTTTCTAAAAATTACATTGAGTTTTGGCAATTTTTTTCTTGACAGTGTAAAGCGGTTTCTTCCATATCCAAATATTTTTCGAACATAAATTTTTTTGCAACCTTGCGGAGTGCTGTCAGCGTTTCATTCTCAGAAACTTTAGATGCACTGAAAATTCATCGCCGCCCGGAATGCGGAATCTTGTATTATATCATTCTTGTTACCATATAGTGTTTAGTGTTGGATAATTTTTGCTCTTAAAATTATGAAAATTATGTCGACCAAAAATAAAACTAGGTACTCAAAAACGCGAATATGTGGTGGTAGATTTCAGACCTTGTGTGGTAGATGCTCAAAACAGGCGGCAGATCTACTACAATGTAGTAGAAGTCCGATCACTGATTATGACTTTGCGAGAATTTAAAAATTAAGTGTGTATGTGGGCACCCCAGTGGGAAAAGGTAATGTTTGGGAATGCAAAAAGTAATGGATAAGCCCTATAAACTACACACGAAAAGATGCGGGAACTTCTCTACAGAAGTGTTATGCGAAAGTAATGTGTCGCATGGCGCTTTACGAAACTATAAATAGAATTAAAAAAATATATAAAAATTAAAAATTTAGTCCGTCCATAGGTTTTGAACGCGTGACCAATAACACAGCGGTCGAACGCGCATCTATTCGGCTACAACAGCTGTTGAGATAACGTTAAAAAAAAAAAACATACTTGAGTTAGTTCGCTTACATTGCGATGCATCTTTTCGTTCAACCGTAGTTGTTAATCATTTCTTGGTAGAAAAAGGTAATGGATTTCCATTTTCCCACTGGGATGCTTTCCTACAGCAGAGAAAGTGTGGGTGTGATTTAGAAAAATATATACATCTACATATCGTCACCTGGGTAAAAGATCGTCGTATGTTAATTACGGCAGGTTGTGGGAAATCGCGATTGATGTTTGGAATGTAATTTCTCAAAACTGCGAAGATAGATTTTCTCCAAAGTCTCTGAAAATGTTACTAGTTCACAAGATTCTTAAAATATTTAATTTTTAATGTTTATTGTTAAATAGTTTATCGAAAAAGTTGTAGACAATATCTCGGAAACTAAAGGAGATAGCTAAAAACTGATAACAACAATCGAAAGACCTTATTTCAAAATATCTAACTGCATCTGGAACTAAAAATCGTCAAAATGGCGCTTACCCAGGCGACGATATGTATCTATAGGTTTATGTAAGCAATATATGCTCACTACTATCCGGTAGTACCTAGGACCGATCCCTGTTACGACTAACATTCAAAAAGGTTTTTTATATTGATCGACCTTCGATAGGCAACGGCAAGTTCGGTCCAGACCCAATTTGTGTTGTTGTTATTTTAGCCCCATAAAAATTCCACAAAGATTCTTCGGAGAATCAGCTGGAGTGACAGAGACTGGTCAGTTATAGACTGGGTAGTTCCGATTACGTATACCCGATTGGCGTGGGAATGCTCTGGAGCCTCTTATTTTATCTGCTAACACGATTCGTTGATATCTTCAAAGCTCTTGGACTTATCGATAAGTCCGCATATGCATGTTACTAATTGTTGTGTCGCCAAATGAACAAAACTATTTTGCGCGAATTTAAGAAA